>NC_090657.1:133296195-133411195 GCF_040937935.1 Hyperolius riggenbachi
CTGCACTATATAGCTGCTTGTCCTTCAGTCTCACGTTGTCTGCTGTTGCGAATGCTTATGTGTTGGCACACAGACCACAGTCAGATCCTACAGTGTGTTAAGAGCCAGGTGGACCTGGGGATTCACACTGAGCTAGATTACTCTTGTGGCTTTACTGTTATGCTTTAGACCAGTTCCAGGGTGTTGTGACTACGGACCTCACACCCAAGACTAGGATACTGTGTCAGTTCTATGTTATGCTCTAGACTAGTTCCAGGGTGTTGTGATCATGGACCTCACACCCAGAGGTAGGATTGTATTGTATGTGTATTTGCCTTAGCCCGGTTCCAGGGCATAGAAAATAGGCCTGCAACCCAGCCTGGGTCCCTCTCCTAGGGAGTACTCAGGCTACAGGAATATTCCCCACAGACAGGGGAGTATTCCTCAAGTCACTCAGGCCACCGGGGTCCCTGGTGGTCTATGCTCAGAGTTGTACTGTTACACCAAACACTCACATTATACTGGTGTCCAGAGGTTAGACATACCCGGATTATTGGTGATACTGCAGATCATCCATAATCTGGTGTATATCTGCATTGCGGGTGATTCTGCAGATCACCAGTAATCAGATTCTCTCTGTGTGTTGACACCCATCGTTACACACATACTGTATTTTTTTCACCACCAATTAGGCTTTCTTTTGGAGGTACATTATGCTAAGAATTATTTTATTCTAAATGCATTTTAAAGGGAATAGTAAGAAAAACAATGCATTATCAGTTTTCAGCCATTAGTTTTAAAATAAAATACTCTACTGTGGATAAAAGTCACACATTTTATTTGCCCATTTGTCCCGGTTATTGCAACATTTAAAATATTTCCTTAGTACGATGTTTGTTGCCAATATTATATTTTAATATATATTAAATATGCTTAAATATATTATTTGGAAATAAAGGTGTATTTTTCAGTTTTGCGTTTGTCACTAATTACACACCCATAAATTAATTTTTTTTAGTAATATACCCTCTTGACATACATATTAAAAAAAGTTCAGTCCCTAAGGTAACTATTTATGTATTTTTTTTAGTTGTCATTTTTTTAATGCAAAAAAAATGTTTGGGTACTATGGGAGAGTATGGGAGGGAAGGTGTTATTTTAAATGTAAGTGTGGGTCTTTATATTAAAATAAATGTATTTAGGTGTAATTTTACTATTTGGCCACAAGATGTCCTCGTGCATTATTTCCTGTTAGCGTACTATAAGTATGCAAATAGGAAGTGATGCATGGACGTGTTACTTTATAGTTACAATGAATGCAGGCATCTCATTTATGTCGGCGATCAATGAATGGCTGTTACTATATAGCCTATACACTATACCAATGTGCTGAATTGTATATAATGTATATTTGCACCTTAGCACGTGTCACGGGCGGTTGCAGGGCCGCAGACGTGTCCTGGAACCGCCCGTGAAGAAAACGCGATCGCACTCGATTCTCTGCATCGATTGCGCTTCAGATCACTAGAATCTGGATTGATTGTGTAGGACAGCTGAGTCTTTTCTCAGCAGAGAGATAGCATCAGCTTAACTGCAGGATGGCTCTTTTGAGATGCTAATGAGCCTGGGCTAGGCCTGTGTTCAAGAGGATGTTTGTTCTCAGTTACCTCCATTTGGTGGTCCTTTTCATACAGGAAGATCCCAGGAAGCTAGTCACAGCTTGACACCAGCCAGCCTGGCTCCAGCCTTACCAGGAAGAAATGAATGTGCTATATAATCTTTTGCCCATTTACAGAATACAATAAATAGGGTATTTATGAGAGCGGTATCATTGGATCCGTAGGGTCATGCTGAATCTCTTGATACCAGTCGAGAGGGGCCCGGGGCCCCTACAACACAGGTATGAATCTTCTCAGGAACCTGATCCGCTGCACTAGCCATGTCTGATATCATATTAATCGTTAGGTTCTGGGGATCGATAATATGTAATTATTATTTGTGTGCCGGCAGCGTAGGTCGGCCTAGGGAACATGTCAGGATAATGAGGTTGCTGAAAGCCCTGCCCAGATGTGATTACCATAATCCGGCCTGGGGGCTGACTCTGGAAGCCCTCCTCTGAACTCAGCTCCATTAAAAGAGAATGAGCTGCCCGGGCAATTGAGTCCTCCCATTCCATCCATACGAGAACATTCTGCTGCCAGCCAGAGGACACATGGCTGGCGGCCATCTTGCTGAACTTTGAATTAAGCTCTGAAACAAAGGGCACATGGCTAGCGGCCATCTTGATTGGCCATCTTCTGTAACCTGGAACAAAGAATTCTGCTGAACTTGAAACCAAGGACTTGATGATTTTCCCACAGAAGGACATATTTCCACAAACCCTAAGTATTTTCTCCCTTTTATTTTTTATACTGGCTATTACTGTTTTAATAATTGTTGATTTTAATAATTGTCTGTATATATTAATTATTTATATTGCCGTGAATAAACGACTTTATCAAAGTAATTCACTGTCCGCTACCCTGCTTATCAGCCGCACAACTGAACCAGACCTCTGGAGGGACGCTACTACTATTGTTTGTTGTTGGCTAGACAGAATAGAGTGTGTTTAACCGTTTTTATTCGCAGGACTAGTCAGTCAGCGGGCTCCTCGGGCCCATGGTAACCGAGGTGGTGGCAGTTATACCCTGAATCGTGTGTGAGCTGTAATTACCCGTATCTCACAGGCTCCCTCCTGGTTTGTCTGCGGCCCATTCCCAACGGTTCCTGCGCATTGACTGCGTCCAGAGCTCGCACGATCCGTGCGCTGGCACCGTTTGGAAGGCAATTTGCAGTCAGCCACCAGGGCTCCTGTGACAGCACGTTTTTGCACTCTTGCACAATAGCACTTTTCCCTTGAAAAAGCTTCCATTAAGGAAGTGAAACATGTCGGGTTTTGGGTAGGGGTAGTGTTTATACATGTTTCAATTTAATGTTATAGGGCTCTGAGGCTTACCCCTCATTCATACTGTGTTTACAATAGGCCCTAACATTTTGGATCAGACATTGGTTTGTCTATTGCAGCTATTCCATTGTTTTTAATGATTTGATTAAAAGTTAAGTTTTAGTCCAATCTGAAAGATATTAATGTGTTCCAGGTATTGTAATAACAAGGTTATTTAGAGTAACCGGGGTACTGTTTGTGGGTGTGGTATTGGTTTGACTGGTGAGTGTTGCTAAAGGTGGGTCATGGTGGAACATTTACAGTATGTGGGCTGTTCAGATATTTGGATGCTGGAAAGATGTTGATCACTGTTTTATTAAGGCTTTTTCTGGGATTATTTTTAGTTTTTCTCCCATTTTGGATGTTGCGGACGAGGTGGTTTAGAGGAGAGAGGGGAGTGCTGTGGAGGCTTCTGAGTATTGGGGATGAATCTTGTCAATTGGCGCCAGTGTAAAAGTCCTCGTACGAACTTCAATGCCTCTATCACACCCAATAGCACAACACACTCATTAGCTCCTCTGATCATACAAAATGATCATATGAATTTGTGTTCCCTCTTTGCCCGTCTGGTCTGTTTTGGGCTTCCTCGGCATTAGTTTGGATAGTACCATGGACCATGCGGACTGGTATAGCTCAGGATGCAAAGCCCCACAGGGCCGGGGCTCCTTATTCTGGCTATCTCAGCCTGCCCAGGATACAAGGGGTTAAAGAGGCTCGGGAGGGGGGACCCCATCAGGGGGAACCCGCATCATTATTTTTTATTTCCCACACTCTGGGAAAAAATACATTTATTATACAAAAGCATTACCTTGGTTATGATTATGGCTCGTAATGCAGAATCACGGGCCAAATGCGGATGCAATTATGGATGCAAAATCGACATCCGTAATCACGGCAGATCACAAATGATGGTTCCGATATCCGTTATTTCCATAATTACAAGGTCGTAATAAACATCCCTGGTGTCCAGTGAATCTGCATGTTAACCACTTAAAGGGGAACTTCAGCCTAAACAAACATACTGTCATTAAGTTACATTAGTTATGTTAATTAGAATAGATAGGTAATATAATTTTTTACCCATCCTGTTTTAAAAGAACAGGCAAATGTTTGTGATTCATGGGGGCTGCCATCTTTGTCATGGGGGCAGCCATCTTTTTGGTTGAAAGGAGGTGACAGGGAGCATAAGACACAGTTCCAACTGTCCTGTGTCCTGATAACCCCTTCCAGCTGCATGTGCTAGGCTTCAAATGTCAAATTCAAAATGTAAAAAAAAAAAATGCACCAAAACAGCAGAACGAGAACAACATCAGAAATCCCATCATGCTTTGCACAGCATCAGGGGAAAAATGCCCGGGCAGTTTTCTTCTGTGCAGCTAAAAATGAGGCTTGTATAAGAGAAACAAAGTTCTGATGCTGTGAAACTGTTAAAGAAACACCAGGCCTTTTCAGTGCTGCTGAGTCGATTTTTAGTTTGGAGGTTCACTTTAAGCCTATCTAGACGAATATGCTCGTCCAGATAGGCTGTGCTGCTGTCAGTGTGCGGTGTGCACCCGCACGTTGCCGCTGCCCGCCGATAGCCCCCCAATCAATGAATAGGAATATAATTCCCATTCCCACAGGGCCGGGGCTCCTTATTCTGGCTATCTCAGCCTGCCCAGGATACAAGGGGTTAAAGAGGCTCGGGAGGGGGGACCCCATCAGGGGGAACCCGCATCATTATTTTTTATTTCCCACACTCTGGGAAAAAATACATTTATTATACAAAAGCATTACCTTGGTTATGATTATGGCTCGTAATGCAGAATCACGGGCCAAATGCGGATGCAATTATGGATGCAAAATCGACATCCGTAATCACGGCAGATCACAAATGATGGTTCCGATATCCGTTATTTCCATAATTACAAGGTCGTAATAAACATCCCTGGTGTCCAGTGAATCTGCATGTTAACCACTTAAAGGGGAACTTCAGCCTAAACAAACATACTGTCATTAAGTTACATTAGTTATGTTAATTAGAATAGATAGGTAATATAATTTTTTACCCATCCTGTTTTAAAAGAACAGGCAAATGTTTGTGATTCATGGGGGCTGCCATCTTTGTCATGGGGGCAGCCATCTTTTTGGTTGAAAGGAGGTGACAGGGAGCATAAGACACAGTTCCAACTGTCCTGTGTCCTGATAACCCCTTCCAGCTGCATGTGCTAGGCTTCAAATGTCAAATTCAAAATGTAAAAAAAAAAAATGCACCAAAACAGCAGAACGAGAACAACATCAGAAATCCCATCATGCTTTGCACAGCATCAGGGGAAAAATGCCCGGGCAGTTTTCTTCTGTGCAGCTAAAAATGAGGCTTGTATAAGAGAAACAAAGTTCTGATGCTGTGAAACTGTTAAAGAAACACCAGGCCTTTTCAGTGCTGCTGAGTCGATTTTTAGCTTGGAGGTTCACTTTAAGCCTATCTAGACGAATATGCTCGTCCAGATAGGCTGTGCTGCTGTCAGTGTGCGGTGTGCACCCCCACGTTGCCGCTGCCCGCCGATAGCCCCCCAATCAATGAATAGGAATATAATTCCCATTCATCGATCTAAGTCCCCCCCCCCCCCCCCGGAAAAAATGATTTCTGCAAAAAATACATTGTATGCTTCCAGGACTTTTTGACAGTGGCCATCTTGTGGCCAAATAGTAAACTGCACCCACATGTATTTTTTAATAAATAAGTACATTGTATTACATTTAAAAATTAGCTGTTTACTTCCCACACCAAAAATTACCCAAATCAAATTTTTCATACAAAACCAATAAAAAGAATTAAACAGAACAAGAACAATTAAAAAAACCCCATAAATAGTTACCGAAGGGTCTGAACTTTTTAAATATGCATGTCAAGTGAGTATGTTAATATCATTTTTTAAATTATAGGCCTGTAAATATTGATGGCCGCAAATTGAAAAAATGCACTTTTATTTCCAAATAAAATATTGGCGCCATAAATTTTGATAGGGACATAATTTAAATGGTGTAATAATTGGGACAAATGGGCAAATACAATACATGGGTTTTAATTACGGCAGCATGTATTAAAGTAAAACTATAATGGCCAAAAACTGAGAAATAATGATTTTTTTCAATTTCTTTCTTAATCTTCCTATCAAAATGGATTTAGAATAAAATAATTCTTAGCAAAATGTACCCTCCAAAGAAAGCCTAAATGGTGGCGGAAAAAAACAAGATATAGATCATTTCATTATGATAAGTAGCGATAAAGTTATTGGCGAATTATTGGGAGGTGAAAGTTGCTCAGATGCAAAAAATGAACAACCCTGTGGGCTTAAGTGGTTAAACCTTTTTTTTTTTTACTTAGGTGGTTGGTAATGTGGTAAATTATGTAATTAGTGTTGGTAATTGACTCTGCTGAGTAGATTTGGGGGATAATGTCCGAGAGCCAAGAGCTGAGGCTGCCACACTATGGTGCCACCAGCCGCACTGGGCAATCATCTGTCATGCCTAAGGAGACATGGGGGGGGGGGGCATAGGGAGGCGAAGGTTCAGCAGTGATGACCCAGTTCTTCATGAAAGAAACCTGCAGTGATGGCTGACTCTGGTGAGGATCCTGATGGCTGGCATCTGGCAGTGCTGGCCAGGGTGTTCCAATTCAAAAGTAGAGATGGCCCGAACCTCCGATTTTCGTTTCGCGAACTTCCGCAAAAGTTCGGTTCACGCGAACCTTCGCGAACCACAATAGACTTCAATGGGGAGGTGAACTTTGAAAACTAGAACCACTTATGCTGCCCAGAAAAGTGATGGGAAAGATGTTTCTAGGGGTCTAACACCTGGAGGGGGGCATAGCGGAGTGGGATAGACCCAAAAGTTCCAGGGAAAAATTTGGATTTGACGCAAAGCAGCATTTTCAGGCCAGAAATCACATTGAATGCTAAATTGCAGGCCTAAAGTGCTTTAAAACATCTTTCATGTGTATACATCAATCAGGGAGTGTAATTAGAATCAGAAAACTTTATTTCGCCAAGCATGACTGGGTCATGCCCGGAATTGTTTTTGGCACAATACATCTGGCTCAGAGAGAAGACATAGGTAGAGACATAGATGGATAGCAGAGAGCCGTAGAGGCATCGGTTAGCGTGAGTTAGCATTACAATTTCATTGCATTCCACTACACATTGCATTGCTCTATACAATTGAATTTCACTATAGGTAGTATTGCGTTTCCCTATACATCCTTAAAGAGGAACTGTAACGACAAAACGGCCCCTGGGGGGTACTCACCTCGGGTGGGGGAAGCCTCCGGATCCTAATGAGGCTTCCCACGCCGTCCTCCATCCGTCAGGGGTCTCGCTGCAGCCCTCCGTGCAGCGGTGACGTAATATTTACCTTCCTGGCTCCTGCGCAGGCGCTCTGACGGCTGTTGGCGCCGAAGTAGGCGGAAATACCCGATCGCCGTCGGGTCTGCTCTACTGCGCAGGCGCAAGTTTCCGGCGCCTGCGCAGTAGAGCGGACCCGACGGAGATCGGGTATTTCCGTCTATTTCCGTGCCGAAAGTCGCCACAGCGCCCCCGCTGGAGCCAGCAAAGGTAAATATTGAACTGACAGTCGGCACAGTCGCCAGCTGTTCGGAGGGCTGCAGCGAGACCCCAGTGGGACAGAGGACGGCGTGGGAAGCCTCATTAGGATCCGGAGGCTTCCCCCACCCGAGGTGAGTACCCCCCAGGGGATCTTTTTAATGTTACAGAGTCTCTTTAAGCATCACAGTCCCTAGTGTGACACCGAGATGGTTAGTCTGGAGGGTTGGTTGAACGATCCGCCATGGCACAGACCGCCCCGCAGCTCGTCGGGGCTTGCATTGATGGTAGTATGTGGAGGGCGTTGAGGAGGTTGACCGCCGAGGGGAAGAACAAGTTCCTGTTTCTCGTGGTCTTTGTGGAGATGGCCCGAAGCCTCCGGCCCAGTGGCAGCAGGCTGAAGTAGTGGTGGCCTGGGTGGGAAGGATCATTGGCAATCCTCCGAGCCCTGGATTTCAGTCTGTTGTTGTGTAGCAGGGCAAGAGAGGGGAGGGGGCACCCAACGATCCTCTCCGCTGACCTAATGACCCTCTGAAGTTTGTCCTTGTCATTGGCGGTGGCCCCAGCATACCAGACCAAGATGGAGGAGCAGAGGATTGACTCAATGGTGGCAGTGTAGAAGCTGGTTAGGATTTTTTGAGTCATGCCAAACTTTCTCAGCTGGCGGAGGAAGAAGAGTCTCTGCTGGGCTTTCCGTTGGGTGGCAGTGATGTTGGGCTTTCAGCTGAGATCACTGGAAATTATAGTACCCAGAAGCCGGGCACAAGGCACCCTGGCTACCTCGGTGCCGTCGCGGGGGCGGGGCAGACTTCCTGAAGTAAATGATTAGCTCAACAGTTTTTGCAGTGTTAAGGACCAGCCTGTTCTCCTTGCTCCAGTTGCAAATACTCTCCACCTGTTGGCGGTACTCCTGGTCGTTGTCCTTGGTGACAAGGCCAATGATGGTGGTGTCATCGGCAAACTTGATGACCTTTACGGAGTCTGCCTCCGATCTGCAGTTGTTTGTGTAGAGGGAGAACAGCAGTGGTGACAGGACACAGCCTTGGGGAGCACCTGTGTTCGTGATTGCTGCTTGAGAATGGATATCGCCTAGTCTGACAACTTGGGATCTGTTGGTGAGAAAGTCTGTGATCCACAGTTGTAGGCTTGGGTGGACTCCGAGTGCCGCAAGGTCCCGTTGCAGAATGCGTGGGCAGATGGTATTGAAGGCCGAACTGAAGTCCAGGAGGAGTATTCTAGCATACGTGTCTGGCCTGTCCAGGTGGTCATTGATGAGCTCCAAGCAGATATTGATCGCATCATCGGTGGACCTGTTTTCCCTGTAGGCAAACTGGTAGGGGTCTAGGACGGGTAAAGTGGAGAGCTTGAGGTAGGCTAGGACTGCCCGCTCCATGGTTTTCATGATTACGGACGTCAGGGCTATGGGTCTAAAGTTGTTGAGATCGGAGACCCCTTGCTTCTTAGGGACAGGTATGATGGTAGATCTCTTAAAGCAAGTGGGGACTTTACCTTCCTCCAGGAACTTGTCGAAGATGGCGAAGAGGATGGGAGCAAGTTGCCGACAGCAGGTTTTCAGGCAGGCTGGGGACACTCCATCGGGGCCAGAGGCTTTCCTGGCATTAAGTGTTGATAAGAGGCGCAGGACCTCGGCTTCGCTTACCACCGAGGGAGAGGGCAGGTTGTTGTTTGTCGGGCACAGAGGTGGAGTAGCCGGGTTCCCCTCCGGTACTCCCTGGTTCTCAAACCTGCAGTAGAATCTGCTGAGTTCTTCTGCTAGTGTCGGGCTGGGTGGCGCCTGCTGGGGTTGTGGCTTGAGGTTAGAGTACTGCTTCACACTGACACACCAAACTCACTGTGTAACGCACCGCAAACAGCTGTTTGTGTAGTAACGGCCGTGCTGGACTGGTGCGCACCATGGCCAGAGTGCAGGCAGTGGCGGTTTTCAAGCCCATATGGTCGCCGAGCTGTGGTAGCTCAATGATAGAACAACAATGACTGTCCAGCTGATCAAATTTGGTCTGTCCACAATGAAGCAATGACCTTATTATCTTGGGACACTCATATAGCCGGCGGTCATTGCTTCATTGTGATACACAAGCAACTTCACCACGGCAAGGTAATGATCACGACGGGGAATTGGCATATGTACATGCCTTATGTTTTGTACACGCACCAGAAAAAGCAGTATAGCGGCTGCTGCTAGCAGCGGCCTTAAACATTCAGGAATCCACCTGGAGTCCTGGACCCTGTTGGTGGTGGCAGAGAAGGCAGTCAAGCGGCCTGCGGGCAGAGGTGCTGTGTAGGGAGAGACTTGGGGTTCATCGTTGCTCACAGTGTCTACATCCACACTTAAAGGGAACCAGAGAGGAATGAAATGTGAAAATAGAAAAAGCTTTTATACATACTTGGGGCTTCTTCCAGCCCCATAAGCCTGGATCACTCCCACGCCGCCATCCTCCACTTCCTCTATCGCCGCTACCGGGTCCCGTCACTTCCGGCGGATGCGGCCAAATGTCCGCATCACAGGGGCTCCTTCCATACCCTTACGCATGTGGCTGCACAGTAGGCAGCCGCAAGCGTAAGTGTATGGAGGGAGCCCCTGTGATGTGAAGAATTGGCCGCGTCCGCCGGCCGACTGGCGGTAATGACGGGACCCGGTACCGGCGGATCAAGGCAGTGGAGGACAGCGACGTGGGAGCGATCCGTGCATATGGGGCTGGAGGAAACCCCAGGTATGTATAAAAATTTTCTTTTATCCTCTCTGGTTCTCTTTAAGGCCAGGTAGTCGGCTACCTGCCGGTCCAGGCGTTGGTGGAGGGTGGATCCAGAAGCGCTAAGGCGAGGTGTTGGACTAAAGAATGTCCGCATGTCCGACATCACCATGAGATCGCTAAAGCGTCCTGTCCTTGCCTGCGTGGACATGGGAGAAGGATTACTGGCAGTGGTAATTTTATTGCGTTGTGCTGTGACATTACCCTTAAACGCATTGTAAAGCATAGTTGCCAGCTTGTTCTGCATGTGCTGCATTCTTTCTGCCTTGAGGTGAGCTGGTAACATGTCCACCACTTTGTGCGTATACCGAGAGTCTAGTAGCATGACCACCCAGTACAGCTCATTCCTCTTGAGTTTTTTATACGGGGGTCCCTCAACAGGCAGGACAGCATGAAAAATGCCATCTGCACAAAGATGGATCCAGACTTACTATCTATCTCCTCTTGCTCTTTCTCAGTGAAGTCAAGTAAGTCCTCCTCCTCCCCGCAGCCACAAACAATACCACGGGAACGTTGAGGAGCACAAGCCCCCTGCGATGCCTGTTGCGGTTGTTCTTCTGCCGCCGCCTCCTCCTCCAAAGAAACACCTTCCTCATCATCCGAGTCTGACTCCTCTTTCCCACACAACTCTTCCTCCTCCTCCCCCCTCTGTGCTGCCGCAGGTGTTGAGGAAACATCTGGTTCTGATGCGAATTGATCCCACAACACTTCCTCCCGTAACTGTTCCTCTTCACGCTCCTCCACAGCTTGATCCACCACTCTACTCACGGCACATTACAGGAAGTAAGTGTACGGGATCAAGTCGCTGATGGTGCCTCACCAGGTTGGTTACCTCCTCGAACGGCCGCATGAGCCTGAATGCATTTCGCATGAGTGTCCAGTCGTTGGGCAAGAACTTCCCCATCTCCCCAGATTGTTTCCTTCTACTGAAATTGTAGAGGCACTGGGTGACAGCTTTCTCCTGTTCTAGCAGGCGAGAGAACATAAGGAGGGTCGAATTCCAGCGAGTTGGGCTATCGCAAATGAGGCGTCTCACTGGCAACTTGTTTCTCCGCTGAATCTCGGCAAAGTGTGCCATGGCCGTGTAAGACCGCCTGAAATGCCCACACAACTTCCTGGCTTGCTTCAGGACATCCTCTAAGCATGGGTACTTTGACACAAATCTTTGAATGACTAGATTGAACACATGTGCCATGCAGGGTACATGTGTCAGCTTTCCGAAATTCAAAGTAGAAATGAGATTGCTGCCGTTGTCACACACCACGTTGCCGATCTCCAGTTGGTGCGGGGTCAGCCACTGATCCACCTGTTTGTTAAGAGCAGCCAGGAGAGCTGCTCCAGTGTGACTTTCTGCTTTGAGACACCGTTGTACCTGGCATGCAGCATAGGCCCAGGGGAGCTGGGGCTGTGTAGCTGGAGAGGAGATTGCAGCACGAGTAGAGTTGAACTGCCACTCAGCCAAGGAGGAGGATGACGACAGCAAAGAGGATGTAGCAGGAGGAGAGGAGGTGGCAGGAGGTTGTTCCTAGAGTTAAGCCGAAATTTTCGTAATTTCGCATTACTATAATTACACATGCGAAATTTGCGATTACGATGCAAAATTACGGTAGCGTAATTGCCATTAAAATCGTAATTGAAAATACCGAAGAGTAATTTTCAACGCGTAATTTCGCGTTTCGTTCATGCCGTAATTTCGCATTAAACGCTACCGTAATTTCGCGTTAAACCGTAACGCTCCGTATAATATAAAAAAGCCGCCGACTTTAAGGGTTAATAGCAAAGCCCCCTTAAATGCTAAGAGCCTCAAATTTGATGAATATATTAAGGAGATCAGGAGGAATAAGAGGAAATTTTTTTTTTTCAAAAAGACCTTATAGTTTTTGAGAAAATCGATGTTAAAGTTTCAAAGTAAAAATGTATACATTTAAAAACCCGCCGACTTTAACGGGTAATAGCAAAGCCTGCTTAAAGTTTAGGAACACCAAATTCCTAGGGTATATTAAGGGGATCAGTGGGAATAAGAGGAAACATTTTTTTTCAAAAAGACCTTATAGCTTTTGAGAAAATCGATTTTTAAGTTTCAAGGGCAAAAATGTCTTTTAAATGCGGAAAATGTCAGTTTTTTTTGCACAGGTAACAATAGTGTATTATTTTCATAGATTCCCCCAAGTGGGAAGAGTTTTACTTACTTCGTTCTGAGTGTGGGAAATATAAAAAAAACGACGTGGGGTCCCCCCTCCCAGACCTCTTTAACCCCTTGTCCCCCATGCAGGCTGGGATAGCCAGAATGCGGAGCACCCGCCGCGTGGGGCTCCGCACCCTGACTATACCAGCCCGCATGGTCCATGGATTGGGGGGTCTCGGAAGGGGAGGGGCAGCCAAGCTTTCCCCTCCCCCTCCGAGCCCTTGTCCAATCCAAGGACAAGGGGCTCTTCTCCACCGGCGGTGGAGGTGGAAGCCGCGATTTCCTGGGGGGGGGGGTTCATGGTGGAATCTGGAAGTCCCCTTTAAAAAGGGGTCCCCCAGATGCCCACCCCCCCTCCCAGGAGAAATGAGTATAGAGGTACTTGTACCCCTTACCCATTTCCTTTAAGAGTTAAAAGTAAATAAACACACAAACACTTAGAAAAAGTATTTTAATTGAACAAAAAACATAACCACGAAAAAAGTCCTTTAATATTCTTAATTAACCATTAATACTTACCTGTCCCTTTAAATAAATGATCCCTCGCAATAGCCTCGGAAATGTTCTATCAGTTACAATGTAACAAAGTTATTACAATGTAACAACTTTGTTACATTGTAACTACGCCGCACCCAACGTCACTCGCCGCTCAGCCGCCGCACGGACCTGACAGAGCTCTGAGCTATATAGCATCTTTGTATTTGGGCTCCAAGGAGCCCCATTGGTCCTTAGCAGACCAATGGGGTTCCTTCTGATTTGAAGGAACCCCATTGGTCTGCTAAGGACTAATGGGGCTCCTTGGAGCCCAAATACAAAGATGCTTAGAGAGCTCTGAGCTATATAGCTTAGAGCTCTGTCGGGTCCGGACTCCGTGCAGGACGCTAAGTCCCCGCCGGCTCCGCTGCCCTCCCCGCCTCTCCCACATGTCACCCACATGTGGGTGACATGTGGGTGACAGATGTGGGCGGGGTGGACGGCGGGAGCCGGCGGGGACTTAGCGTCCTGCACGGACGCGTAATTGCTGCGGCGGCTGAGCGGCGAGTGACGTCGGGTGCGGCGTAGTTACAATGTAACAAAGTTCTTACATTGTAATAACTTTGTTACATTGTAACTGATAGAAAATTTCCGAGGATATTGCGTGGGATCATTTATTTAAAGGGGCAGGTAAGTATTATTGGTTAATTAAGAATATTAAAGGACTTTTTTCGTGGTTATGTTTTTTGTTCAATTAAAATACTTTTTCTAAGTGTTTGTGTGTTTATTTACTTTTAACTCTTAAAGGAAATGGGTAAGGGGTACAAGTACCTCTATACTTATTTCTCCTGGGAGGGGGGGTGGGCATCTGGGGGACCCCTTTTTAAAGGGGACGCCCAGATTCCACCATGAACCCCCCCCCCCCCCCCAGGAAATTGCGGCCTCCACCTCCATCGCCCATCGGAGGTGGAGAAGAGCCCCTTGTCCTTGGATTGGACAAGGGCTCGGAGGGGGAGGGGAAAGCTTGGCTGCCCCTCCCCTTCCGAGACCCCCCAATCCATGGATCATGCGGGCTGGTATAGTCAGGGTGCGGAGCCCCACGCAGCCGGTGCTCCGCATTCTGGCTATCCCAGCATGCATGGGGGACAAGGGGTTAAAGAGGTCTGGGAGGGGGGACCCCACGTCGTTTTTTTTTTTATATTTACACACTCAGAACGAAGTAAGTAAAACTCTTCCCACTTGGGGGAATCTATGAAAATAATACACTATTGTTACCTGTGCAAAAAAAACTGACATTTTCCGCATTTAAAAGACATTTTTGCCCTTGAAACTTAAAAATCGATTTTCTCAAAAGCTATAAGGTCTTTTTGAAAAAAAATGTTTCCTCTTATTCCCACTGATCCCCTTAATATACCCTAGGAATTTGGTGTTCCTAAACTTTAAGCAGGCTTTGCTATTAACCGTTAAAGTCGGCGGGTTTTTAAATGTATACATTTTTACTTTGAAACTTTAACATCGATTTTCTCAAAAACTATAATGTCTTTTTGAAAAAAAAATTTTTCCTCTTATTCCCTCTGATCTCCTTAATATATTCTCCAAATTTGAGGCTCTTAGCATTTAAGGGGGCTTTGCTATTAACCCTTAAAGTCGGCGGCTACCTAACATTGATCCATGCGTCAACTTTTCCGCTTGGGAGCATGGCCATACGCATTAATTTCGTAATACCCACTGTAATGCGAAAATTACACGAAAATTACGCTTACGCGAAATTTAGCGAAATCCTTCTTCATTACGATTATGTATTTACGGCCATAATCGTAATTACACTAATTACGCGAAATTTCGCGAAATCGTAATTACCTCATTACGCTCATCTCTAGTTGTTCCGCTGCACAGCCACATAACACTCGTTTGCCATTGGTCACCAGGTTGACCCAATGGGCTGTGTAAGTAATGTACCTGCTCTGACCGTGCTTGGCAGACCAGGCATCCGTGGTCAGGTGGACCCTTGACCCAACTCTGTGTGCCAGAGATGGTTGCCACTTGCCTCTTATCTTCACGGTACAGTTTGGGTATCGCCTTTTTAGAGAAATAATTGCAGCCTGGCATCTTCCACTATGGTGTCCCAATGGCCACAAATTTACGGAAGGCCTCAGAGTCCACCAGCTGGTATGGTAACAGCTGGCGAGCTAACACTTCCGCCAAGCCAGATGCCGGGCAAGGGGGTGACTGGCAGAAATTGGCTTCTTCCGCTCAAAGATTTCCTTCAGACACCTGGCTGCTGTGGGCAGAGGAGCAGGAACCGCTCAAGGTCAGAGGCGGAGTGGAGGAGGGTGGCTGTGAAGGTGCAAGGGAGAAAGCAGCTGAAGATGATGCACCTGAAGGAGGAAGAGTAGAAGGAGGGTGGCTTTTCTTTTGTGTGCCGCTTTTGCTCAGGTGCTCTTCCCATTGCAGTTTGTGCCTTTTCTCCATGTGCCTTCGTAAGGCACTGTTGGGCGAACAGTGTTCGCCACTGTTCGGGTTCTGCAGAACATCACCCTGTTCGGGTGATGTTCGAGTTCGGCCGAACACCTGTTGGTGTTCGGCCAAACTGTTCGGCCATATGGCCGAACTAAGAGCGCATGGCAGAACGTTACCCGAACGTTCGGCTAGCGCTGTGATTGGCCGAACTGTCACATGGTTCGGGTAAATAAATACCCGAACCACGTCATATCTCCGCCATTTGTCTGTGGGTTTAGCTTTGGGTAGGCAGGCAGGGTAGTTCGCGCTCCAGCCACGCTAGCCAGGGTCCCCCGGTCATTGTGTCGCTGCTGGGAATAGTAGTACACCGCTCGCTCAGCCACACTATATAGCATTGTGTTTACTGCCACTCTGTGTACCTCGCTCAGCCACACTATATAGCATTGTGTTTACTGCCACTCTGTGTCTGCTGGGAACAGTAGTCCACTGCTCGCTCAGCCACACTATATAGCATTGTGTTTACTGCCACTCTGTGTACCTCGCTCAGCCACACTATATAACATTGTGTTTACTGCCACTCTGTGTCTGCTGGGAACAGTAGTACACTGCTCGCTCAGCCACACTATATAGCATTGTGTTTACTGCCACTCTGTGTACCTCTCTCAGCCACACTATATAGCATTGTGTTTACTGCCACTCTGTGTACCTCGCTCAGCCACACTATATAGCATTGTGTTTACTGCCACTCTGTGTACCTCGCTCAGCCACACTATATAGCATTGTGTTTACTGCCACTCTGTGTCTGCTGGGAACAGTAGTACACCGCTCGCTCAGCCACACTATATAGCATTGTGTTTACTGCCACTCTGTGTACCTCGCTCAGCCACACTATATAGCATTGTGTTTACTGCCACTTTGTGTCTGCTGGGAACAGTAGTACACTGCTCGCTCAGCCACACTATATAGCATTGTGTTTACTGCCACTCTGTGTACCTCGCTCACCCAGCACTATATAGCATTGTGTTTACTGCCACTCTGTGTCTGCTGGGAACAGTAGTACACCGCTCGCTCAGCCACACTATGTAGCATTGTGTTTACTGCCACTCTGTGTACCTCCCTCAGCCACACTATATAGCATTGTGTTTACTGCCACTCTGTGTCTGCTGGGAACAGTAGTACACCGCTCGCTCAGCCACACTATATAGCATTGTGTTTACTGCCACTCTGTGTACCTCGCTCAGCCACAATAAATAGCATTGTATAACGTAACGAGAACAGAGGCGCCAAAAGAGTAAAAACAGTAATTAAAAGTTTTAAAAAAAAATTGCTTAGTAGGCAGTGGTGGACTTACCTCCCACAAGCAGACACAACAAGCTGTGTATTCAGAAGTAAAAAGATTTATTGGTACACTCTGGGGGGTAGTCGCAACGCGTTTCGCAGGTAAAACCCGCTTCCTCAGGCAATAACAAACGGAGTACATACAACTGGGGACAAGAGGCACAATTGGTATATGATCTCGGACATATGCATATGTAAATTAAACAAGTGTGAGATGATAGACACATATATACACAAAATATGCAAAAATTGCAGTAATGCTTGCAACACTCAATGTTCGCTATTATGCTGTAATGGAAAAGTGGGTGTTTAAACAAGTGAGAGGGCAGGAGGGGCCCAGACCAGAGTAAGGTGGGGATATACTGATGTGTGTAAAAAATAAAAGATACAAAGTAAATGTGTGCGGATGGGGGAATATATATATATATAGGGGAGAATATGTGTATACAGGGCAAGATGGGGAAAACTAAAGGGGGGGGGGGGGAAACGAGTATTCCGATGGGGTGTGTGTGTAAGGGACACAAAATAGGTGGAAAGGTGATATGCGCAATGTTGATCTGACTGTACGGTTAGGGGTAGAGGCATAAAGGAGCATAGCGTTAGGGTCTCAGTGAGAGCAGCATGAAGAGGAACATTGTGTCACCTATTAAGAGCGTATCATATGTGTAGCTTAATGTGATCCACTTACCAGCAATACGTCCGGGTAACACCTGGTGCCTCGTTGCCATGGTGTCCCGGGTTTGCTATTTAAAAGTGTCAGTATGGTGCTCATCAGCCAATCAGGGTGCGGGGGCTGGCATCTATTTTCCCGCCTCGCGGGATCACCTGACTCATGCGACCATGCCGTCGCATGTAGATGATGTCCTGTGCGGGACGTGGACGCATATTGTTGACGTAAGCCTGAGGGTAGTATTCGTGTCGGCGGAGGAAGCCCTTCTGACGTCAGGCGTTTATACTGCGCATGCGTCGGGTCTCCCTCCGCCATGTTGGTGTTGGGCAAATCTGGCTGGGCTGCGGACTTACTGTTAAGGGGAGAAAAAAACTGATTATGGACAATAAATGAGTGTGAAGACTATACTCAGCTCATGTTCTATTAAACAGTATTTTCTTTAAGTGCGTGGGTGTAGGGGGATAATGATTTGTATATATATATATATATATATATATATATATATATATATATATATGTATATGTACATGGGAAACTGGACTTTGTTGCCATCTAGTGGGCAACATATAAAACAGCATTTTGTTTTGTATTAATAAATCTTTTGCACACAATAAAAGTACAACCGAAAAACATATTGATAAAATTGTTCAATAAAGGGATAACAAACCTAGCAATGCTGGTATTATAGAACCCCATTCTTTAGGGGATTTAAGATAAACGCAATATGTCGTGGCACACAAAGGATAAAAATTGTTGATGGGTATCTATGTAGTATTAAAAACAGACATTAGCGTGGTATTCTGTAAGGGGTAGAAGTAAAAAACACAATGTAGGTTAATATCAATAATCAGCAAAAAATACATATAAGTAATAAAAACTAACAAGGATGATAAAAGAGGCGACCGTGATAAAAAATTTTTTTTATATATATTGTTATAATAATGGCAGTATTTGTATAGCGCCTTTCTCCTGTCGGACTCAAAGCGCTTGCGAGGCAGCCACTAGAGCGCACTCAGTAGGCAGTAGCAGTGTTATGGAGTCTTGCCCAATGAACTCCTTACTGATTTACTGGCTTACTGAACAGGCAGAGCCGAGATTCGAACCCAGGTCTCCCATGTCGGAGGCAGAGCCCTTAACCAGTACACCATCCAGCCACTGCTGGCTATAGATATAGATATGATTTGTGCTTAGTGTATTTTCTCAAGAATTTCATTGAGGCCTTCCGGAACGAGGGTCCTCAACATTTGGATCCAGAACATTTCTCGCGCTCTAAGATTATCGAAAGCATCCGGTTGTGATTGATTTATGCATTCAATAAGAGTGATTTGGAAAAGGCTGGGGTCATTATTGTGATGGGTGCCAAAGTGTCTAGATACATTGTGCAGGGGGAAATTCTTAAGTATGTTTCTTTTATGTTGTCCAATTCCACTCCGTGCTGGTTGGGTTGTGCGGCCCACGTACTGGAGGTGACAAGGACAGGAGATGATGTAGATAACGTATCTAGATGTACAGGTTATGTGGTTTCTGATCTGATATTGTAGTTTCGTGGTGTTTGAAGAGTAGGAGGTGGTAGTTTGAACAAACGGACAAGCTTTGCATCTGGTGTTATTGCAGGGGGAACATCCTGGTGTGGGATGTATCCGTTGAGGTTCAATGGTTGGTAATGTTCTGAACCGGCTAGGTGCTAGGAGATTGCGTAGGTTGGGGGCTCTTCTGAAGGTAATGGCTGGGGTTGGTGTGATGGTAGGTCGAAGGTATGGGTCCTGTAGTAGAATGTCCCATCTTTTTTTCAGGATGGAGCGGATCTGGGGATGTTGGGCATTATATTTAGTAATAAAACGTGGATAAGTGGTGGATAACTGGTATGTGGATTTAGGTAGTGTGTTGGGGACTGTTTGCAATTTTGCTTTGAATTTGGCGTCTTTGATCAATTTTTTAGGGTAATTGCGGGCCTGGAATTTTTTTGTAAGAACTGCGGATTGAATTTCATAGTCTTTAGCATCCGTACAATTTCTATGGATCCTTTTGAATTGGCAGTATGGGGTGTTGGTGGTCCATGGATGGTAATGAAAGCTGTCAAAGTGTATATAGTTGTTGGCGTCAACTGGTTTAAAAAAAGTTTTGGTTTTTATGTGGCTAGATTCGGTGAACAGTGTTAGATCTAAAAATTGGATAGTGGTGGAATGGTGGTGTGATGTGAATTGTAGACCTGCTGCATTTGAGTTTAGATAACCAATAAAGCTGGGGATAAGTTTGTGGTCGCCTTTCCAAATAAAAATGAGGTCATCGATATAGCGTTTATAGAAAATGATGTTTTTGGTGAATGGGTTATTAGGATGTAATTTCTGAAGCTCTAGGAGGCCCATAGATAGATTTGCATAAGAAGGAGCGAACGACGAACCCATCGCCGTTCCATTTGTCTGGTGGTAAACTTTGTCTGTAAATGTGAAAATGTTATTTTGTAATATGAATTCAGTACAATGGGTTAGAAACTTTTGCTGGCTGTGGGGCATTGACAGGTTGGTAGATAGGAAGTGTTTGATAGCGGAGAGACCATAAGAATGGGGGATGTTTGTGTAAAGTGATGTCACGTCACATGTGAGCCATGAGTAATCATCCAACCAGCTGAGATGTTTTAGAAGGTCTATGAGGTGAGATGAGTCCTTGAGGTAAGAATTGAGGGATTGGACATGCGGCTGTAAATGGTGATCTATGAAACGTGAAAGATTACTGGTTAGAGAATTGATTCCAGATATGATGGGACGTCCAGGTGGTTTCTGCAGAGTCTTGTGTATTTTAGGTAGGTAGTAAAAAAATTGTGTTTTCGGGTGGGGATTGATAATAAAGTTTCTTTCATTTTTTGTAATAATATTGTTGAATAACGCTTCGTTAATGAATGATTTAAGGTTTTTATTGAGTTCCATGGTGGGGTCTGTGTCCAGAATTTCATAATAATTGGTATCCCCTAATAATCGTTCTGCTTCCTCTAGATAATCTCTAGTATTTAGAATGACAATCCCTCCCCCCTTGTCCGCTGGTTTTATGGTGAGGTTGTGGTTGTTTTGTAATGATTGAATGGCTGTTTTCTGTTGCCGAGACAAGTTGGAGGTAGTATTGGGTGTGTTGCTGTACATGGTTTGTAGGTCATGAAGTACTAGAGAATAAAATGTATCAATGAAATTACCTTTAGAAGCTACAGGGTAGAACCGTGATCTTCCCTTCAGTTGTGTAGTGATATATTTTTCTGTAATGATTTCCGCTGGTGATATTGTACAGGGTGGTATTATATCGTTATTTGTAATGATTAAGGATGTTGGTTCAGTGGTCGGGGCTAGGGACAGTTTTTTTTATTGCAAAATGTCTTTTTAATGTTAGTTTACGGATGTACGCATTTAGGTCCGAAAAAACTTCAAACATATTCAACTGGTTGGTTGGACAAAAGGATAAGCCCTTTTCGAGAAGTGTGGTTTCACTGTGGGATAGTTGATGATCAGACAGGTTGAATATACATTTGGTGTCTGTATCTTTAGAAGTGGGGTCGGTGGTTATTGGTGTTTGTTTCTTTTTTCTTTTCCCTCGCTTACCCCTTTTTCTGAGTCTGGCAAGGGTCTTTTTTTCTTGGGTTGTAGTATGGTACGGGATGATTTTGGACTGGGTAGTTGGGTTGTCAATATGTTTTGGGATAGGGATGAGGGGAGATCTAAAAAAGATGAAGTCAGGGTCTCATTACCATTGGCCATATTATTCGGTGGGTTAGTGGTGTTGTTTAGACTCGGTTGGAAGAAATTATTGATAGAGGTTTGGATGTTGCTGGATGGTTGTTTCGTATTAAGTACGTTGGTGGCAATCGGGATGTTATCATGATTGGTGATTGGGCTCGGTTGGGGGCTTTCATGAATCGAGAAAATGGGCGATGTAGGGGCGGATTCGCAGATGCTGATTTGTGAGGCCCCGATTAATGAATTATGCTCAGGGCTCTGCTGCAGGGGAGAGGGATTGTCATTTGTGTTAGGTACCAGGGTTTTCTTCTGGTTTGGTGGAATCAATGATTGTGGAGGGTGTTTGCCAACAAAGTCGAATTTGGGGTTCAACACGGGTGGCCGGGTGGTAGGCCCGTCAACTCCAGTACGTGGGGTGGAGGTGATGGACTTGGACGGTATGTTGTGTATTTCGACAGTGATCAATTTTTTGTTATTGTTAGTGAATTTGTTCTGGCAGCGTGATTTGGGGTTCGTAGTTGGACCAGTGTTGTAATTGAAACTATTGGGGGGAGGTGTGGAGGCAGTGAATTGCTTTGTGGGTTCATTGGTGACTGTGGGTGTGCTCTTTTGGACAGTGGTAACAATTGGGGTGTTTTTTACCGCTGGCAAAAATGCCGGTGGAATAAACGGTGGTGGTGGGGAGGGTGGGTATTTAGGGGGGGGGGGGGGTGAGCAAGCATTACTGCAATTTTTGCATATTTTGTGTATATATGTGTCTATCATCTCACACTTGTTTAATTTACATATGCATATGTCCGAGATCATATACCAATTGTGCCTCTTGTCCCCAGTTGTATGTACTCCGTTTGTTATTGCCTGAGGAAGCGGGTTTTACCTGCGAAACGCGTTGCGACTACCCCCCGGAGTGTACCAATAAATCTTTTTACTTCTGAATACACAGCTTGTTGTGTCTGCTTGTGGGAGGTAAGTCCACCACTGCCTCCTAAGCAATTCTTTTTAAAAACTTTTAATTACTGTTTTTACTCTTTTGGCGCCTCTGTTCTCGTTACGTTATACTTAATATCCACCCTTGGTGGAGGGGGATACCCCAAAAATCTTTTTCCTGTCTACAGAGAGCGACTTCTTATTCCTGAGTGAGGACAGGCTAAGTTCCTCACCTGCCCATACAGTGGTTGCCTGGAGGTAACCCTGGTTTGTGAGTATATCACTGTACTCTTCTACATTTACCCATTGTCTTAACCTACTACACTATATTTGGCTCTCGGTTCTTCTTTTTACATATAAATAGCATTGTGTTTACTGCCACTCTATGTCTGCTGGGAACAGTAGTACACCGCTCGCTCAGCCACACTATATAGCATTGTGTTTACTGCCACTCTGTGAAAACCGCTCACCCAGCACTATATAGCATTATTGTGTTTACTGCCACTCTGTGTCTCACCGCTCACCAGCCACTGTATAGCATTGTGCTCTGTGTCGCTGCTGGGAATAGTGGTACACCGCTTACCCACCACTGTATAGCATTGTGCTCTGTGTCGCTGCTGGGAATAGTGGTACACCGCTCACCCACCACTGTATAGCATTTCTGTACTGCCACTGTACTGCTGCCAGTCAGCGTGTACTTTAAGGATAAGTGAAATGAGGAAGAAATCCGGTGAAAGAGGGAGGGGCAAGGGAAGAGGTGTTTCCCCTGACGGTTCACGTACAGGCCACAGGGGAGCACCCAAGAAAACCCACTCAATACCGCCCATGTTGTCCAGGACAACAACCCTCACAAATCCAAAAGAACAGGACCAGATAATTACTTGGATGACCTCTCAAGCGTCCAGCAGTGGGTTAAGCAGCACCAGCACATCACGCACGAGGTCCGAGTCCTCAGCTAGTTACAAGGAGCCAGTGGGCACAAAGCTGACACAACCGGCAGCAACACCACGCACACAACTGCCAGATAACCAGTCCGATGAATTACCTCAGGACACAATGGGGTATTCGCAGGAGCTATTCCCAGCCCAACAAACTTCCACCTTTGAAAGGTCAATGGAGGAACAGCCAGAAATGTTGTGCCCGGATTCACAACCATTAACTGTGGGAAATGCACCGCGCACTGAAATACAAGGCGAGTCCGAGGACTTTGAAACCCAAATCCCAGAGCAAGTTGGGCAGGAGGGGTTGCAATTGCAGGAGGTCGGCCGACAAGATCTGGAAGACGACGTTGGAGTGAGCTGCGCAGAGGTTGTTCTGGGGAGCTCTACTCCACGGCGGCGGCCCCCCACAATGACATATGACGAGTTTGAGGAGATGGAAGAGGAGGGTATGGACAATGTGGACATAGACCCAGATTTTGTTTGTGAACGAGAACATCGCCGTCGTAGCAGCAGCACAGATGAGTCTGTTGAAGAACCCACTGCTGCACGAGTTCGCCTTGTGCCACAAGGTAGGCGGCACGCAATTTCAGGCACCACAAGCGTGGAAGTTCAAGTGAGAGGCAAAAGAGGCGCAAACAGAAATCGCCAGCAAGGCAGGTGCTCCAAAGTCTGGGCTTTCTTTGAAGACTGCACTGAGGATGTTACTATGGCGATTTGCAAGGTGTGCAAGACCCGCCTGAGCAGGGGGAAAAGTATTAACAACCTCTCCACCACCAGCATGAGCCGCCACATGGTATCCAAACATCCCACTCTGTGGGCAAACGCGGCAGGACAGGGTACCAGCAACACTGCCTCCCTTGGGGTCACCAGACTCACCACCAGACCCGCCTCAGCAGCAGCAGTAGCCCAGCCATTGCGTGGTTCACAACATTCACAAACATCAGACGACGCTGACACTGTCACTTTCCGGAGTAGTGCTCTTGAGGTCTCCCAGTGTTCATCAAACACAACAACCAACAGCCCTTCAGTGTGCAGCCCTACGGTTCAGTTGTCTGTCTCGGAGATGTTTGAGCGCAAGAGGAAATTGCCAGCAAATGATCCCCGGGCCGTGGCAGTAACAGCCAGCATAGCCAAGCTTCTGGCCTGCGAAATGCTGCCATATCGAGTGGTGGAGACAAACAGCTTCAAGGGCATGATGTCAGTGGCCATCCCACGTTACGTGGTTCCCAGCCGCTACCACTTTGCGCGCTCTGCAGTGCCTGAGTTGCATGAGCACGTGGTCAGCAAAATAACCCGAAGCTTGAAGAATGCCGTTGCCTGCAAGGTTCACCTCACCACTGACACCTGGACGAGTGCGTTCGGCCAGGGTCGATACATCTCCCTTAGCGCGCACTGGGTGAACCTTGTGGAGCAGAAGAGTGCAGTGGTCCAGTACATGACGGCGCAGTACCGAGGCGCATCTGGACAGCTGCCAAGCTTCTGTGGATCCGATTGGGCCAACATGTTGGACCTCTGCCAAGTCCTCAAAAATTTTGAGCAATCCACGTTGCTTGTGAGCAGTGACAACTCTTCAGTCAGCATTACCATACCACTGCTGTGTTTACTGAAGAGGTCAATGTTGAAAATCAAGGAAACAGCTGTCATGATGCAACTGGGGGAATCTGAAGGAGAAAACGATCAGCGTGATGGTACCAACATCAGGCCATCCGCCTCAGGAAACGCTGGCCCCAGCAGCTATGACGAAGAAGAGGAGGAGGAACAGCTGGAGTTGGAGCAGGAATTTCCTGCCACCACTGACGAGGGCCAGAGCGGTGCACGTTGGACTTCCACAATTCAGCGCGAATGGTCAGCAGAAGCAGACCAGGAAGAAGGTGACGACTATGATGCATCACAACAACTATCACAACGCTCACAAGAGGATGATGAGGATTCTGGCAGGACTCTGGCACACATGGCTCAATTCATGCTAGACTGCATTGAACGCGACCCTCGCATTGTGCGCATTCTGGACAACACCAATTACTGGGTTTATACCCTTCCTGGATCCACGGTACAAACACAATGTTCCAAAACTGCTTGAAGAAAGAGTCAGACAGGTCAAAATGGAAGAATACCAGCAGGCCCTTGTGGAGACTTTAGAGAGGAGATTGACATCCTCCCCCCTCCTCTAGCCAGTTGTACGCCGACAGACTGACTTCCGCAAACCCAGGACGACCAGGAGGGCAGCAAACAACAAAAGCCGCAGCTAGTGCCCAAAAGGGAATGGTATCGGCAGTGTCTTTGGAGTGGGAACATTTTCTGACACCCATGCAGCAGCAGCCCACAGAACAGCAAGCGTGCAGATTAGTGTTGGGCGAACAGTGTTCGCCACTGTTCGGGTTCTGCAGAACATCACCCTGTTCGGGTGATGTTCGAGTTCGGCCGAACACCTGACGGTGCTCGGCCAAACCGTTCGGCCACATGGCCGAACTAAGAGCGCATGGCCGAACGTTCCCCGAACGTTCGGCTAGCGCTGTGATTGGCCGAACGGGTCACGTGGTTCGGACCCGAACGCGCTCTGATTGGCCGAACGGTCACGTGGTTCGGGTAAATAAATACCCGAACCACGTCATATCTCCGCCATTTGTCTGTGGGTTTAGCTTTGGGTAGGCAGGCAGGGTAGTTTGCGCTCCAGCCACGCTAGCCAGGGTCCCCCCTGTCATTGTGTCACTGCTGGGAACAGTAGTACACCGCTTGCTCAGCCACACTATATAGCATTCTGTTTACTGCCACTCTGTGTACCTCGCTCAGCCACACTATATAGCATTCTGTTTACTGCCACTCTGTGTCTGCTGGGAATAGTAGTACACCGCTTGCTCAGCCACACTATATAGCATTCTGTTTACTGCCACTCTGTGTACCTCGCTCAGCCACACTATATAGCATTCTGTTTACTGCCACTCTGTGTCTGCTGGGAATAGTGGTACACCGCTCGCTCAGCCACACTATATAGCATTCTGTTCACTGTTCTGTGTCTGTTTGGAATAGTGGTACACCGCTCACTCAGCCACACTATATAGCATTCTGTTTACTGTTCTGTGTCTGCTGGGAATAGTGGTACACCGCTCGCTCAGCCACACTATATAGCATTCTGTTTACTGTTCTGTGTCTGCTGGGAATAGTGGTACACCGCTCGCTCAGCCACACTATATAGCATTCTGTTTACTGTTCTGTGTCTGCTGGGAACAGTAGTACACCGCTCGCTCAGCCAGAGTATATAGCATTGTGTTTACTGCCACTCTGTGTACACCGCTCAGCCAGACTATATACCATTGTTTACTGACACTCTGTGTACACCGCTCAGCCAGACTATATACCATTGTTTACTGACACTCTGTGTACACCGCTCAGCCAGACTATATACCATTGTTTACTGCCACTCTGATTCTGCTGGGAACAGTAGTACACCGCTCGCTCAGCCAGACTATATAGCATTGTGTTTACTGCCACTCTGTGTACACCGCTCAGCCAGACTATTTACCATTGTTTACTGACACTCTGTGTACACCGCTCAGCCAGACTATATACCATTGTTTACTGAAACTCTGTGTACACCGCTCAGCCAGACTATATACCATTGTTTACTGCCACTCTGATTCTGCTGGGAACAGTAGTACACCGCTCGCTCAGCCAGACTATATACCATTGTTTACTGACACTATATAGCAGACTATATAGCATTGTGTGTACACCGCTCAGCCAGACTATATACCATTGTTTACTGACACTCTGTGTACACCGCTCAGCCAGACTATATACCATTGTTTACTGCCACTCTGATTCTGCTGGGAACAGTAGTACACCGCTCGCTCAGCCAGACTATATACCATTGTTTACTGACACTCTGTGTACACCGCTCAGCCAGACTATATACCATTGTTTACTGCCACTCTGATTCTGCTGGGAACAGTAGTACACCGCTCGCTCAGCCAGACTATATACCATTGTTTACTGCCACTCTGATTCTGCTGGGAACAGTAGTACACCGCTCGCTCAGCCAGACTATATACCATTGTTTACTGACACTCTGTGTACACCGCTCAGCCAGACTATATACCATTGTTTACTGCCACTCTGATTCTGCTGGGAACAGTAGTACACCGCTCGCTCAGCCAGACTATATAGCATTGTGTTTACTGCCACTCTGTGTACACCGCTCAGCCACACTATATAGCATTGCGTACTCTGCCAGTCAGTGTGTATATTGCTGGGATCAGTAATACTCCACTCACCGTCAACCACTATATGAGCTCAACATGAGTTCCCCAGAGACCTCCGCTGTGAGCAGCACTCCCAACAACAGCAACAGCCAACGCCCCACGCAAGCTATAACATCCACCCCAGCAGCCAGTGGTCAGCAGCAGCCCTCCCCGGAGGAGAACGTTGTGTCCATCAGTCCGTCGCCAGAGCGATTAATGAGGGCTGCCATTGAGGAGATGATGGGGCCTGATGTGGAGGAGGAGGTCTGGCTCAGGCCAGCATCCCAAGTTAATGTTGAGGACGATGAGGGGTCTGTGTCTGGGGATGTTGGGGTGGCAGAGGTGGTGGGTGGGTCAGACTCAGGAGAAGAGTTGTATGATGAGGATGATGATCGGGACCATCTGTATGTGCCTCAGAGTCCGACCCCGGAAAACATGTTGTATCGTGTGTTTAGGTACTAAAATCTGCGTTCCCTCCCAGTAGTGTTGGGCGAACAGTGTTTGCCACTGTTTGGGTTCTGCAGAACATCACCCTGTTCGGGGTGACTATATAGCAGACTATATAGCATTGTGTTTAATGCCACTCTGTGTACACGGCTCAGCCACACTATATAGCATTGTGTTTACTTCCACTCTGTGTCTGCTGGGAACAGTAGTACACCGCTCACCCGCCACTGTATAGCATTGTGCTCTGTGTCACTGCTGACAATAGTGGTACACCGCTCACCCACCACTGTATAGCATTTCTGTACTGCCACTGTACTGCTGCCAGTCAGCGTGTACTTTAAGGATAAGTGAAATGAGGAAGAAATCCGGTGAAAGAGGGAGGGGCAAGGGAAGAGGTGTTTCCCCTGACGGTTCACGTACAGGCCACAGGGGAGCACCCAAGAAAACCCACTCAATACTGCCCATGTTGTCCAGGACAACAACCCTCACAGATCCAAAAGAACAGGACCAGATAATTACTTGGATGACCTCTCAAGCGTCCAGCAGTGGGTTAAGCAGCACCAGCACATCACGCACGAGGTCCGAGTCCTCAGCCAGTTAAAGTCTGGGCTTTCTTTGAAGACTGCACTGAGGATGTTACCATGGCGATTTGCAAGGTGTGCAAGACCCGCCTGAGCAGGGGGAAAAGTATTAACAACCTCTCCACCACCAGCATGAGCCGCCACATTCTATCCAAACATCCCACTCTGTGGGCAAACGCGGCAGGACAGGGTACCACCAGCAACACTGCCTCCCTTGGGTTCACCAGACTCACCACCAGACCCGCCTCAGCAGCAGCAGTAGCCCAGCCATTGCGTGGTTCACAACATTCACAAACATCAGACGATGCTGACACTGTCACTTTCCGGACTAGTGCTCTTGAGGTCTCCCAGTGTTCATCAAACACAACAACCAACAGCCCTTCGGTGTGCAGCGCTACGGTTGAGTTGTCTGTCTCTGAGATGTTTGAGCACAAGAGGAAATTGCCAGCAAATGACCCCCGGGCCGTGGCAGTAACAGCCAGCCAGCATAGCCAAGCTTCTGGCCTGCGAAATGCTGCCATATCGAGTGGTGGAGACAAACAGCTTCAAGGGCATGATGTCAGTGGCCATCCCACGTTACGTGGTTCCCAGCCGCTACCACTTTGCGCGCTCTGCAGTGCCTGAGTTGCATGAGCACGTGGTCAGCTAAATAACCCGAAGCTTGAAGAATGCCGTTGCCTGCAAGGTTCACCTCACCACTGACACCTGGACGAGTGCGTTCGGCCAGGGTCGATACATCTCCCTTACCGCGCACTGGGTGAACCTTGTGGAGCCTGGCAGCGATTCCTCACCTGCTACGGCGCGGGTGTTGCCCACGCCGCAAACAGCTGGATAACAACAGCAGCACCTACCTCTCTGACTCCTTCTCCTCCAACGCATCTCAAAGCTGTACCTCATCCGGAAATGCTAACCCAGCACCAGCAGCAGTAGGATCGTGGAAGCAGTGCAGCACAGCTGTTGGCATGCGTCAGCAAGCGTTGCTGAAGCTGATCTGCCTTGGGGATAAGCAGCACACAGGGGAGGAAATTTGGAGGGGAATAAAGGAACAGACGGATTTGTGGCTGGCACCGCTGGACCTGAAACCGGGCATGAAGCTAGACACCTGGCACGAACTGGCAATGTACGCAATAGAGGTGCTGGCTTGCCCGGCAGCCAGCGTTATGTCGGAACGCTGTTTCAGTGCTGCCGGAGGCATCATCACAGATCGGCGTATCCGCCTCTCCACAGAAAATGCAGACCGTCTGACTCAAATTAAAATGAATCAATCCTGGATTGGAAACGACTACGCAACACTCCTGGACCCCAACCAAGTAACATGACCGATGAACATCTGGGATGGTTTAGCGTTTCCGGTCCCTGTTTATTGAACCTCTCATCTGTATTACATTTATGACTGCATGGCGGCAAAAAGCATTGCTGCTATATCCGCACGCTTTTTGTCCTCATGCAAGGCCTGGGTTGTTGTGTCTCACAAAGCGTGGCCTTCTCCTCCTGCGCCTCCTCCTGTTCCATCACGTGTGCTGCTGCTGCTGCTGCTGGGTTACCGTTGCCGGTCCCTGTTTATGGAACCTCTTATCTTTATTACATTTATGACTACATGGCGGTACAAAGCATGCTATCCGCACGCTTTTTGTCCTCATGCAAGGCCTGGGTTGTTGTGTCTCACAAAGCGTGGCCTTCTCCTCCTGCGCCTCCTCCTGTTCCATCACGTGTGCTGCTGCTGCTGCTGCTGCTGCTGGGTTACCGTTGCCGGTCCCTGTTTATGGAACCTCTTATCTTTATTACATTTATGACTACATGGCGGTACAAAGCATGCTATCCGCACGCTTTTTGTCCTCATGCAAGGCCTGGGTTGTTGTGTCTCACAAAGCGTGGCCTTCTCCTCCTGCGCCTCCTCCTGTTCCATCACGTGTGCTGCTGCTGCTGCTGCTGCTGCTGGGTTACCGTTGCCGGTCCCTGTTTATGGAACCTCTTATCTTTATTACATTTATGACTACATGGCGGTACAAAGCATGCTATCCGCACGCTTTTTGTCCTCATGCAAGGCCTGGGTTGTTGTGTCTCACAAAGCGTGGCCTTCTCCTCCTGCGCCTCCTCCTGTTCCATCACGTGTGCTGCTGCTGCTGCTGCTGCTGCTGGGTTACCGTTGCCGGTCCCTGTTTATGGAACCTCTTATCTTTATTACATTTATGACTACATGGCGGTACAAAGCATGCTATCCGCACGCTTTTTGTCCTCATGCAAGGCCTGGGTTGTTGTGTCTCACAAAGCGTGGCCTTCTCCTCCTGCGCCTCCTCCTGTTCCATCACGTGTGCTGCTGCTGCTGCTGCTGCTGGGTTAGCGTTGCCGCGTGGTCCCTGTTTATTGAACCTCTTATCTTTATTACATTTATGACTACATGGCGGTACAAAGCATGCTATCCGCACGCTTTTTGTCCTCATGCAAGGCCTGGGTTGTTGTGTCTCACAAAGCGTGGCCTTCTCCTCCTGCGCCTCCTCCTGTTCCATCACGTGTGCTGCTGCTGCTGCTGCTGCTGCTGGGTTACCGTTGCCGGTCCCTGTTCATGGAACCTCTTATCTTTATTACATTTATGACTACATGGCGGTACAAAGCATGCTATCCGCACGCTTTTTGTCCTCATGCAAGGCCTGGGTTGTTGTGTCTCACAAAGCGTGGCCTTCTCCTCCTGCGCCTCCTCCTGTTCCATCACGTGTGCTGCTGCTGCTGCTGCTGCTGGGTTACCGTTGCCGGTCCCTGTTTATGGAACCTCTTATCTTTATTACATTTATGACTACATGGCGGTACAAAGCATGCTATCCGCACGCTTTTTGTCCTCATGCAAGGCCTGGGTTGTTGTGTCTCACAAAGCGTGGCCTTCTCCTCCTGCGCCTCCTCCTGTTCCATCACGTGTGCTGCTGCTGCTGCTGCTGCTGCTGGGTTACCGTTGCCGGTCCCTGTTTATGGAACCTCTTATCTTTATTACATTTATGACTACATGGCGGTACAAAGCATGCTATCCGCACGCTTTTTGTCCTCATGCAAGGCCTGGGTTGTTGTGTCTCACAAAGCGTGGCCTTCTCCTCCTGCGCCTCCTCCTGTTCCATCACGTGTGCTGCTGCTGCTGCTGCTGCTGCTGCTGGGTTACCGTTGCCGGTCCCTGTTTATGGAACCTCTTATCTTTATTACATTTATGACTACATGGCGGTACAAAGCATGCTATCCGCACGCTTTTTGTCCTCATGCAAGGCCTGGGTTGTTGTGTCTCACAAAGCGTGGCCTTCTCCTCCTGCGCCTCCTCCTGTTCCATCACGTGTGCTGCTGCTGCTGCTGCTGCTGGGTTAGCGTTGCCGCGTGGTCCCTGTTTATTGAACCTCTTATCTTTATTACATTTATGACTACATGGCGGTACAAAGCATGCTATCCGCACGCTTTTTGTCCTCATGCAAGGCCTGGGTTGTTGTGTCTCACAAAGCGTGGCCTTCTCCTCCTGCGCCTCCTCCTGTTCCATCACGTGTGCTGCTGCTGGGTTAGCGTTGCCGCGTGGTCCCTGTTTATTGAACCACTTATCTTTATTACATTTATGACTGCATGGTGGTACAAAGCATGCTATCCGCACGCTTCTTGTCCTCATGCAAGGCCTGGGTTGTTGTGTCTCAAAGCGTGGCCTTCTCCTCCTGCGCCACCCTCCTCCTGTTCCATCACGTGTGCTGCTGCTGGGTTAGCATTACCGGTCCCTTTTCCTGGAACCTCTTATATGTATTACATTTATGACTGCATGCCGACAAAAAGCATGTTACCTGTGCAAAGAAAACAGACATTTCCCGCATTTAAAAGACAGTTTTCCCTTTGAAACTTTAAAATCGATTTTCTCAAAAACTATAAGCTCTTTTTGCTAAAATTTTTTTCCTCTTGTACCCACTCCCAAGGTGCACATACCCTGTAAATTTGGGGTATGTAGCATGTAAGGAGGCTTTACAAACCACAAAAGTTCGGGTCCCCATTGACTTCCATTATGTTCGGAGTTCGGGTCGAACACCCGAACATCGCGGCCATGTTCGGCCTGTTCGGCCCGAACCCGAACATCTAGATGTTCGCCCAACACTAGTGCAGATCCACCTCCAACACCGATCGCCTGGAGAAGATGGTCAAGGACTACATGTCAGATGGCGTAGCTGTGTTGAACAATCCATCTGCACCCTTCAACTATTGGGTATCGAAGCTAGACACTTGGCACGAACTGGCAATGTACGCAATAGAGGTGCTGGCTTGCCCGGCAGCCAGCGTTATGTCGGAACGCTGTTTCAGTGCTGCTGGAGGCATCGTCACAGATCGGCGTATCCGCCTCTCCACAGAAAATGCAGACTGTCTGACTCAAATTAAAATGAATCAATCCTGGATTGGAAACGACTATGCAACACTCCTGGACCCCAACCAAGTAACATGAACAATGACTATCTGTGATGGGTTAGCGTTGCCGGTCCCTGTTTATTGAACCTCTCATCTTTATTACATTTATGACTGCATGGCGGCAAAAAGCATTGCTATATCCGCACGCTATTTGTCCTCATGCAAGGCCTGGGATGTTGTCTCAAAAAGCGTGGCCTTCTCCTCCTGCGCCTCCTCCTGTTCCATCACGTGTGCTGCTGCTGCTGGGTTAGCGTTGCCGGTCTCTGTTTATTGAACCTCTCATCTTTATTACATTTATGACTGCATGGCGGCAAAAAGCATTGCTATATCCGCACGCTATTTGTCCTCATGCAAGGCCTGGGATGTTGTGTCTCAAAAAGCGTGGCCTTCTCCTCCTGCGCCTCCTCCTGTTCCATCACGTGTGCTGCTGCTGGGTTAGCGTTTCCAGTCCCTGTTTATTGAACCTCTCATCTTTATTACATTTATGACTGCATGGCGGCAAAAAGCATTGCTATATCCGCACGCAATTTGTCCTCATGCAAGGCCTGGGTTGCGTCTCAAAAAGCGTGGCCTTCTCCTCCTGCGCCTCCTCTTGTTCCATCACGTGTGCTGCTGCTGCTGCTGCTGGGTTAGCGTTGCCGGTCCCTGTTTATTGAACCTCTCATCTTTATTACATTTATGACTGCATGGCGGCAAAAAGCATTGCTATATCCGCACGCTATTTGTCCTCATGCAAGGCCTGGGATGTTGTGTCTCAAAAAGCGTGGCCTTCTCCTCCTGCGCCTCCTCCTGTTCCATCACGTGTGCTGCTGCTTGTGCTGGGTTAGCGTTACCGGTCCCTTTTCCTGGAACCTCTTCTCTGTATTACATTTATGACTGCATGGCGACAAAAAGCATGTTACCTGTGCAAAGAAACATGACATTTTCCACATTTAAAAGAAAGTTTTTCCTTTGAAACTTTACAATCAGTTTTCTCAAAAACTATAAGCTCTTTTTCAAATATTTTTTTCCTCTTGTACCCACTCCCAAGGTGCACATACTCTGCAAATTTGGGGTATGTAGCAGGTAAGGAAGCTTTACAAAGCACGAAAGTTCGGGTCCCCATTGACTTCCATTATGTTCGGAGTTCGGCGCGAACACCCGCACATCGCGGCGATGTTCAGCGAACGTTCGCGAACCCGAACATCTAGGTGTTCGCCCAACACTAGTCCCTATGTGGGTGTTGGCCTTTTCACGGCTCAATTTTTGGAGGCAGAGAGAACAGATGACATTGCTCCGATCTGAGGCAGACACATTAAAAAAATTCCAAACCGCTGAGCCCCCTGGGGTGATGGCACTATGGTGGCATCAGCAGCTGACATTGAAGGGCATGTTGGCTGGCTGTACATAGGTGGCTATACATGGCGCCAGACACTGCCACCAGCTGTTTCTGATGATGAGCTCCCCCTGCTTCTTTCAGAAACTCGTCTCCTCCTACTCCTCTCTGACTCCCCCTCTGAACTGTCTCATTGTTCATCCCCTCTATTGGTAACATACGTGAGATCCGTATCATCGTCGTCATCATGATCATCCTGCCCAGCTTCGTTTGCCTCAGGCACCTCCAAAACTGCACCAACAGCAGGTACTTGATCATCTTCCTCTGTACACGTTACGTCCATAGTGACGCCTAACTCAGACATATGAGGTGGTGTAACTTGCTTAGCGCCTTCATCTGGTTGAAACAATAATGGCTGTGCATCAGTGATTTCCTCACCAAATAACTCCTACGAACTGTCAAATGTAGCGGATGTGGTACTTGGAGTAGCGCTGGTGGCTGCGAAAGATGAGGTGTTCAATGTTAAATAGTCAACCACGTCCTGACAATCTTGGGAGTTGATGGGACATGCCTTCTTCTGAGCACTATACTTTGGTCCAGGGCTGCATGAAATCACATCACCACGACCTCGCAGAGACCTGCCAGGTGGCCTTCCTCTGGATCTGCCTCTACCTCTGCCTCTACCGGTTTTGTCTGTTTTGTCCATATTGGGGGGATGAAGTGAAAGGTATGCACTGACTTGAGTAATACAATGTGCAGTCACACAGGTGCAGTTAACAGGTATGCACGGAGTGTTATATCACACTGCGTGCACTCACGTAGGTAGGTGGTTGCACTGAACACAACAGGTAGGTATATGCAGTGAAAGGTATTTATTTATTTATTGTATTTATAAAGCGCCAACATATTACAAATGTGCACCTGTCACACACACACAGGTACCGGACAGGCACAGTGACACTGCGTGCGCTCACGTAGGTGGGTGGGTGCTCAGTGAACAACAGGTAGGTATATGCAGTGAGGGGTAATGTGCACCTGTCACACACACAGGTAGTCACTGAATGTGCTGGGCCTGGCTGGCAGTGACACACACAGTAGGAATTACCAAGGCTGTCTATGCAACACAAGTGTCAGTAGGACACACACACACACACACACACACACACACACACACACACACACACACACACAAATAGATCACAAGAACAAGATTAGCTCTCAAAAGGGCTGTTGTGGTGTGCTTTTTTTTAGCAAAGAATCAGCAAAGAACAAGCTAAGAAGCCTACAAGAGCCTAACTAAGCTTTCCCTATGAGAGTCTGCAGCAGCTTTCCCTTCTCTAATTAATGCAGGCACAAGAGTGAGTGAAAAGCCTGATGCGGCCTGCCTTTTACAAGGGGGGAATGGCTCCAGGAGGGAGTGTAGCCTTATTGGCTACAATGTGACTGCTGACTGTGATGTAGAGGGTCAAAGTTGACCCTCATGATTCACTACGGGAGCGATCCGAAGTTCCGGAAAAGTTTGCGGTTCTCCGCGATCGCGAACCTCGGAAGTTCGTCGGGAACCATTCGCCGGCGAACCGTTCAAGCCATCTCAGGCCACTACAGCCCTTATTTTTGGATTAGCAGCTGGCATCATGAAGGGGCTGATCCAAAGGTGTACCTGCTGCGGTGGAGTCGCAGCATCCGATGGATGGATTGAGCCGGCATCCAGCGAGCCAAAAGTGTCCCGATCGGCCCAGTGTCTTCCTACCTCAGTGGAGCCCCGATCTCCTGGGTAGCAGCAATGGACTCCACTCCACTCAGTGGACTCCATTCAGCCTGTACCTGCACAGACAAGTGGCAAGGCGGAAAAAACTCCAGATCTGAACTCCCCATCACCCACACCAGTGTTCCAGGCTACACCGGACCACACTGCACACTTTCAGGTGGGTAAACCAGGTGAATTGGTTGGAAGAAAAGAAGAAAAATCCGAAAAGGCCAGAATCCTGTGGCCATGGTTGCCAATGAAGGCACCATCTTCCTGAAAGGCTAGCGCCAGTGATTCAATAAGCTCTTGCTATGCATTGGGGGATTTTTATAAAATCACATTGCGGGACTTCCGGTTCTGGTGCCTCATATGAACAGACGTGTGTGCAGGAGCTCTGGTCTTCGCTCATCCTCCACACCTCCCTGAGCCTCCCTCCCCGGCCAACACAATCCTCAGAGATCCCCGACAGGATGAAAGATGAAACCACCGCTCACTATGCACGATCGCAGACCTCCGCGCCAACCACGCGCTGAACCTGGCTGCAGAATCTACACGAGGCCCCGGCTTCTACTAGTGCCTAGGCCTAAAAGCCGCACCCTGCACCAAGCAGAGACTTCGTGCTGTGGAAATCCGGGCACGATTCCAGAAGCTCCCTCTACTTGTGACAGCCTCTCCAAAGCTGCACAGCAAGCACGAAACCCGGCTCAACTATATACAGATTCCGCTCATCCAGAGATCACGTATGGACAAATTTATCGCTAAGGCCAGCGCGCCAGGAAATCCATCCTCCGACCTAAGGGTCACACTGGCCTTAAATCTAAAAGCGCACCGGCCTCAGACATGGAATCTGCAAGTGATAATGATACCCCAATTATTCGCCACTCGCCAGGGCAAGTCAGTATCCATTATAAGAAGCTGGTGGTGGAGGTTGCATCACATCTCCAGCACGATCTCTCAGCCATAATTACAAAAGCGATTGCGACACAAATAGCCCCCATTATGACGCAGTTTAACCACTTCAGGATTCTGCGTACGCTTAACAACGCCCCTGAATCCTGAAGTGGTTTCCATGGAAACGGCCGCTCGTATGAGCGGCCGTTCCATGTCAGTTCACGGAGGGTGTCTCCGTGAACACCCTGCGAGCCGCCGATCGCAGCTCGCAGGGTAAATGTAAACAGGCGGGGAAGATCTTCCCCGGTGTTTACATATATACGCCGCTGCGCAGCAGCAGCGCCGTAGAGGAGATCGGCGATCCCCGGCCTCTGATTGGCCGGGGATCGCCGGCATCTGATAGGCTAAAGCCTATCCTATCCGGCGCAGGACGGCTTTCCGTCCTGCGCCGCACACAGGGGACGGGAGAGGGAGGGAAGGAGGCAGAGGGAGGACTAGTGCTGCGGAGGGGGGCTTTGAGGAGCCCCCCCCGCTAGGCACAGCAGCGCGGCGGCGATCAGACCCCCCAGCAGGACATCCCCCTAGTGGGGAAAAAAGGGGGGAGGTCTGATCGCCCTGCCTGATTTCTGATCTGTGCTGCGGGCTGAAGAGCCCCCGCAGCACAGATCAGCCAAACCACCCGGTATCCGGAAGTGGTTAAAGAGCACACTGATTGTTTACAACAAGTTGAAGCACACACGAGCAAGGTGGAAGACACACTAGTGCAAGTGCAGAATCAAGCTGATCTGTTTGACAAAAAGCAAATCATTCCAGCTGATCGCATAGATGACCTAGAGAACAGATCACAACGAAATAATCTAAAGTTTGTGGGCATCCCCGAATCGTTCAAACCGGATACATTATTGGAACTTTGTGCGGATGTCATACCTGATAATCTGGGTCTCCCGACCCACTGAAGGTGAAGCGGGATCATCAACTTGGTCCTTTAAAACCAAATGCTAACATACCAAGAGTTGTAATCGTTCGGTATCTAGACTATACGGACAGAAATAAAATCTTGCAGGCCTTCCGATCCCAGAAAGGTCAAGAAGTTGTTAGTAATAAAGTTTTGATCTTTGCTGATTTCTCAGTCGAAGTTTCCAAAGCTTGAAAAGAGTTTTTTCCAGCGTGCCAGCTTTTAATGCGCAAAAAGACCCGTTTTGCCCTTACCTACCCACCAGTGCTTAAGATTTACCACAGCCTTTTCCTATTAAAACATTTTACTGATGCTTCTGACTTCCTTAATTATGCACAAGATTTACAGGTCAAAGAGTCACCACCAAACTCACCAAACTCAAGGAGAGACATTTCAAACATAGCAGATGACTCTATGGAGGGTCCGCCATCTAAATCCCCGCGGGTTCAAGATGACTCTTTGCAACAGAATGATTCTGGGGATGATACGCTACCATGAGATCCAATATAATCTTCTGCCACTATTATGTCTGATGCTGCTTTTAAAAAAAAAAAAAAAGGGAAGCTTTAAGCTCTGAACGTGACAATGCTAATGGGACAATTCGAGGAGGTACAAAAGTAAGGTGGGAGAGGGAGGACAATAACAATAGTGATGTCTTTCTATGATTGAGGTGAACATCATAACGTTTGTATGATATATATATGCATAATGCCTCGCTGAGTTATACACATTACTAACTTCAAGCTACATCTGATATAATTTAGTATCTATTCAATATGTGGAGGTGATTTTTTTTTTATATGCCTTTTTAATGACTTTTTTTTTTCAGGAATAGCTCCTACAAGGAACGGAGCGAGATATGCACATATAGTGATATGATAAGAGACATTGATATTTACAAGTACACTGAAATCGATCGTGGCTGCTCCTCTCCAGCAAGCTTCGCTGAGGAAGACCACTCACGATCTAATGTTTAAGTACATTTTCTCTTTTTTCTACTTCTGCTTCACAGGAGGAAAAAAGAGAGTCAATTGAGAAGCATTTATCTGCTGATTTTGTATATAGTTTATTTTTTTCTTTCGGTTAATGAACCAGTTCTTATTGCATCCTACTCATCTGAGACCACACGATACAATTATGGGAAACGACTGCGCTCTGCTGGGACGCAGTCCTCCCATGCAACTACATCAACAACCTTACGAGTAACTTGTTTTATATGGCTACCTCCCTGAGATAAATTGTGTCTCCTGGAATGTGAAAGGTCTGAGAACTGGTGAGAAAAGAGTAAACGTTCTGAGACACTTACAGAGGTTAAAAGAAGATGTGGCTTTGCTCCAGGAGACTCATTTAAGACCAGATGAATACAAAATGATGCAAAAAATGTGGGTGGGCACAGTCATTGGGGCTCCAGCTAAGGGAAGTAAGTCGGAGATATTGATTCTCATACATAAATCCTTACAATGTCAAATTCTCCAACATAAGTCAGACATACAAGAAGGGAGATTGATCTACCTAGATCTAGAGGTCAGGGGAACACTCCTATCTATTTTTAATTTATATGGTCCCAATTCTGGCAATGGGCCCTTCCTGGCAGAAATCACATCTCTTTTGTCCAATGTAAACCCAACTGCTTTATGTATACTTGGAGGGGACTGGAATGCTGTCCTTAACCCGATCGAAGACAGAAAAAAAAACAACAACAAAAAATTTGCTCCTAAAAGACATGAGTGATAACTATAAAAGAGCCGCCACATTTGCAGACTCTTTGAACTTGATAGACGTATGGCGCTTCCTGAACCCTCTGCAATGCGATTTTTTTTTTCTATTCACCAGTACATAAGTCACTCTCCCACATTGACATGTTCCTGGTAACCTCAAATACCATGAGAGCAATCACTAAAGCCAATATTGCTGAAATTGTTATATCTGACCATGCCCCAATATATTTAGTGGTGCATCTAGTGGCCCAGAATCAAACTCTGTTTATACAATGGAGATTCCCGTCATATTTACTCAATGATGAAGATTTTTTAAATCAGTTGCAGATGTGGTGGCTTGATTATGCACACAATAATGCTGAGCACTCAAAGGACCCTACATTATTCTGGGAAGCTGGTAAGTCAGTTATGCGAGGGGAAATTTTGGCATATGTGAGTAGATGTAAAAAGAAAACATTTGATGAAAATTCACAAGCAACTTTTGCAGCAAGAAATGCCTATAATAAATATGATATGCAAAAGTAATGTCTGATGCTGCTAGAAAAAAATGGCTGGATGCCAAGGAAGCCCTAGATTTATTGTACAATAGATATGCAATGTTCTGGAGGGCCCAAACAGACTGGTCCCTTTTCAAACTCTGCAATAAAGCTGGCAAACTCCTAGCAAATATAGCACGCAGCAAAAGTAAAATACAGCACATCACTCATATAACAGACAAAAATGACAAAATCCTTACTGACCCAGTCAGTATCGCTAAAGTATTTCATGAATACTACCAAAGCCTACAGAATATGAATCCCCCCTTGACGCAAATCCTGGGTCTACCGCTTTTCTTAATAAATTGAATCTACCTCGTATTTCGAGGGACGATATTGATATGCTCAATGCTCCAGTGGCTGAACCAGAGATACTGTCAGTACTTAAGGAAGCCCCTAGTGGCAAAGCTCCGGGCCCAGACGGATTTTCGTTTGAACTCTTCAAGAATCTCAAAAAGGATATCATCCCATGTTTAGGTAAAAACTATATAACCACATTTTAAGAAGAAAAGAACTCCCATCTACAGGTCGAGAAGCCTTCATTAGGATCCTACCCCCAAAAAAAGACCTACTAGACCCGGGCTCCTATCGCCCAATATCCCTCTTAAACTGTGATAATAAAAACAAAAGTTTGCTTTCCTAAAACAGAAAGAATTTGCGATAATTCAGGTTGGAGTGAGCTCGAGATGTCTCCCAGGCACCACTGCTGAATATATGCAAATTAACCATTGTACCCTTAGAAGCTAAACACACCTCCAGAACCGCTGGAATGCAATGATGTGTCAGCTTGTTAATATGTACAGAGCCATAATAATCCAACATGCATACAGACTGTTTCGGATTGTTTGATCCTCATCAGTGCATGCAAATATATTGGTAGGTGAACAGAGGCGCCAGAAGGATAAAAGTACATAAAAATTTTTAAAAAATTGCTGGGAAGAAGTGGTGGACTCGCCTCCGTTAAAGCAGACACCAAGGACTGTAAATGTATAGATATACACATTTATTGAAAATACCCCAAAGATGCAACGCGTTTCGCGGGCACAGCCCACTTCTTCAGGCAATAAGAAGGGGATAAACAACAGCAATTCAGTTATAGCAAGCAGAGCACCTCTGTTCACAGAGGTGCTCTGCTTGCTATAACTGAATTGCTGTTGTTTATCCCCTTCTTATTGCCTGAAGAAGTGGGCTGTGCCCGCGAAACGCGTTGCATCTTTGGGGTATTTTCAATAAATGTGTATATCTATACATTTACAGTCCTTGGTGTCTGCTTTAATGGAGGCGAGTCCACCACTTCCTCCCAGCAATTTTTAAAAAAAATGTATGTACTTTTATCCTTCTGGCGCCTCTGTTCACCTACCAATATATTTGAGGCTACCCCAGGTGGAGGGGTGATCTACCCCCTTTCTTCCTATCTACAGAGAGCGACTTCTTAATCCTGAGTGAGGACAGGTCTAATCTCCTCACCTGCCTAATGAGTGGTTACCTAAGTGGTAACCCGTGCTTGTGAGTATTACCATCTCACTGTTTCATTTATCCAATCAATTTTGACATACTACACCATATTGGGCTCTCGATTTCTCTTCAACTTTAGTTTCCTCATCAGTGCATGGCATGGATTAATTTGGCTCTATGGAGTAGGGCTTGTAAATCCGAGAGACTGTGATAATAAATTGCTTTCTAAGATCATGCCACAATGCCTTGCTCCTCTTCTTCCTAACTTAATGAAAGATTTACAAGTGGGTTTTGTACAAGGCAGGGCATCAGTTTTCAATATCAGAAGAACTATGACTGTTTTGGAACACGCACGATTGGGGGGACCTTCTCAGCGTCGGGGGGCTATTTTGTCCTTGGACGCTGAGAAGGCTTTTGATAATATCAGATGGGACTGGCTAGATCAGGTCATGATTAGGATGGGATTTGAAGGTGACTTTTTGACATATATTCACTCTATACTGTATATGACTCCCCGACGGCCAAAATAATAGAGGAGGGAGTTGCTTCTTCTGTTATAAATTTACATAAAGGAACATGTCAAGGCTGCCCCCTCTCGCCTCTTTTGTTCAACTTAGCTATTGAACCACTGGCAGAAATGCTCAGAACTTCCAGGGCATTACATTGGGAAATAAACCTCTTTACTGCTCCTTATTCGCAGATGAGATACTGTTATTTATAGGAGACCCTAGACGAGATTTAACAAAAATTGCTGACCTCCTAGAACATTTTGGGGAATTCTCAGGCCTTCGTATAAACAACTCAAAATCAGAAATAATGTTTTTGGACTCGCACACACCCCTATTCCAATAACTAAGCGGTTAGTAACATCCCTGGGGATACAAACAGCCACAGATTATATAAACTATTTGGGTATTAAATTAGCCCCATCATTACTAAAGTTTTTACAGAACTAGAACAATGGAAACGCCTACCATTATCCTAATTGGGAAAATGTCACCTTATAAAGATGATCAGTTTTGGCAGGTTACTGCCAAAACTGATCTTACCACTGCTACTAAGACACAATGCTTTTAATCTATTCTTGTGGAAAGGCAAAAGAGCTAGAATACCATTTAGACTCTTGCAGAAACCCAGAGAGGCCAGTGGAGCTAATTTTCCTAACATAAGGGCATATAACTTAGTTTCTATTCTTCGACATGCCAGAGACTGGCTGGGTCAGCGTCAGGATCATGTCCTGTCATGATCAGGTTTGTGACTTATCCTGCTGGCCGCGATGTTTCTGCGATCAAGCTGTTCTGCTCAGTTGTAATTCTATTCTTGCAAGTTTTATTTTGTTGACCATGGATTTAAGACCTAGTTCTGTCAGTCTGCCTGCAGTTCCTGATCAGTCTCATTACCATTCAGTTGTGCCAGGATTTGCATATCTCCATTCAGTGAATGCTACCAGGTTAAAAGTCTGCTTTCTGTTCACTTCATTGCTCTGCATAGCTACAGCTACGGCTGGTGCTACGAGCCCCTGTTCCAGTAAACGATATTCCCTGGTTGCCTTGATTGGTGGTTGTCGTAGTCTAGTTATTATTGGAGTGGCGCTTAGAGCGCTCCTTCTAGCATAGATCAGTATCATTTGTACTGCCGTGCTTTGTCTTGTCCTGTCTTGTATCTTGCGACCGCATTGTCTCCAACGGTTGCTGACGGTGGGTCCTCCAGTCTTGTTCCTTGTGAAACGCATTCGCCCTAGCGGTAGCGGCAGTGGATCCTCTTTGCCTGAGTTCCTTGAGTGTAGACCATAGCCGCGGTGGCTACTGGCTGCACTCATCTATCTGTCTTGTCCTGTGTTTACGCCTGCTGTTGCCTGGTGTGAGGCAACCGATTAGCAAGCGTCTACGTCTGTCGCAAGCGTTCATTCTGTCTGTCTCAGTCTATTTGTGTTCATTTGTATTACTTGTTGTTAGTTAGGGTGGTACGCTTGTCACTGGGCGACTAACGCGCGGTGATCGTGTCTTAAACACGTTCTCTGTTGCGAATGAGTGCGGAGTTCGCGTTTAGCTAGCGTTTGTTATTTTCCTTACGTTGTTATTTTACTGTGTTCCGTTATTCCTTTCTTGCTGTTTCGCCTTGTTCTGTTTATCTGTCTGCTATCGCGGTTCTTGCGATTAGCTCTCTCGTTCTATCTGTCCTGCTCTTGAATGTCTGCCGTCGCTGGGTGGCGACTAGATTGGCAGACATTCATCCAGTCTGTCCTTGATCTTTTCTGAGTTGTGCAGGTTACGCGCTGCACTGTTTGCACCGCGCAGCCATTGTTCATTGGGATTTGTGGGTCACACAGAGGCACAGTTGCTCTGTGCTCCACAACTCCCCGTTGTGTCTGTTTCCGCTCCTCCACTATATTTGGGGAAATCCCTATTACTCGTACAGCGCTTGCGCACGATCTCCTCTGCGTCAACTTGCGCGTTGCACGCTGACTGTGGAAATTATCCCCCAGGCGTGACATTCAGACAAACTTTTACACGAACAATGATCTTGAACAAGAATTATGCTCTCCTTGGTCCCTAGCTGGTAACCTTCATTCAAAGATTATTAATCTTCCCCAACATATAAAAAAAATATTTTATTTTGCGACACTTGTTTGGCATTCAGAGAATTCCGTAAATTTCTTTTGCTTCCGGTACATGTCTCTCCCTTAACCTCCTGGGGGATACAATTATATCGCCCAGGAGGTGGCGCAGCACTATTTTTTAATTTTTTTTATTTTTTAAATCATGTAGTGAGCCCAGGGCTCGCTACATGATAGCCGCTGTGCAGCGGCATCCCCCCACCCCCTCCGATCGCCTCCGGCATACAAAGCAAACAGGAAATCCCGTTCAGAACGGGATTTCCTGTTTGGCTTCCCCCGTCGCCATGGCGACGATCGGGATGACGTCATCGACGTCAACGACGTCGTGACGTCAGAGGGAGTCTCGATCCACCCCTCAGCGCTGCCTGGCACTGATTGGCCAGGCTGCGCAGGGGGTCTTGGGGGGGGGGGGGGAGCGGCACGGCGAGTAGCGGCGAATCAGCGCGGAGCGGCAGCGATCGGTATATACACGCAGCTAGCAAAGTGCTAGCTGCGTGCAACAAAAAAAAAATTATGCAAATCGGCCCACCAGGGCCTGAGAAAACCTCTGTGGCGGCTTACCCCGAGCTCAGCTCGGGATTATCCCCCAGAGGGTTAATGCCTGTCTGGTCATCCCCATATTTTTCAGGGGGTCAGGGCACACAATTATCCAGAGCATGGAAAGAAAAAGGGATAAAAACCCTTGCAGATGTTCTTGACTCAAATGCTGGTCTCCTAAGCTTTTCATCAATACAGAGAAAATACAAAATCCCAATAAAGTCTGTTATTGTGTGTGTATATATGTATATATATATATATATATATATATATATATATATATATATATATATATATATATATATATATATATATATATATATATATATATATATATATATATATATATATATATAATCCTCTAGCCATCTATCTTATTGGGCAAAAAATGCTCTCTACCACCATAGCTGTATTTGAGCCAGCAGTTGAAAAAGGATGGACGAAAGTATGCTCGGTTATAATAGGGAGGGAAATGCAACTTAAAATTATTCATAAAGGATATTGTGCATTTAACTTCAAACAAGCCAATAATAGAGTTGGCTATTTAAAATCTTGTCCTAAATGTACAATTCCATACCCAGATCTATTCCATCTGCCATGGTCTTGTCCGGAAATTAAAAAATTCGGGATCAAGGCATATAATATGTGTTTCCGCCTAACTTCTATAAAGATATACATCTACCCTTGGGATACCCTTTTTTATGCTTCAGATATGTCTACAACCCCACCCAAAACACCCTTGAAACCCATTGAGCATCTGGTGTTCCTGGCAGCCAAAAAGTGTATGCTGACACAATGGGTCTTCTCCTCACCTCCAACATCTAGAAATCTAATTGATGCTATGAATAAACTTATGTACATAAATACATTTGATGCAGAACAGCGTAAATCTATAAATACAGCTAAATTTTTTAAGCTATGGACTCCGTTCATTAAATTATATGTCCCTAGATCTAATCTCCTGGCTATTAAATACACCAAATGGTATCTCAATAAGCGCCTCGACCTACAGCATGTGATTTGTTTGATCAGATAATAGATTCGCAAAGCTCTGATGTGTTGTGATCACATCCTACTTTAGCACATGATCATGACTAGCAAATAAGACTTGCATATCTATATAACCTGACTGAGGGCCAGTGCACACCAAAATGCGCTAGTGTAATCGCAAATGCAGTGCTTTTTTAAGTGATTTTTCATAGCGATTCTAGGCATGTGCCTAGCGTTTTTCTAATCATGCCTAGCAATGTTTGGAGCTTTTGGTGTAGCATTTTTTATTTTTTTGTTACAGTAGAGCTGGAACTGAACAGCTTCTATAACAAAAATGCTTGGAAAATCGCTCTGTTCTAGAGCTTTTCAAAGCGATTTTCCACTTTACTGTACTTAACATTGCGTCTGAATCGCCTCAGAAAAGCACAGACAATGCTGCAGGACTCGAGTTTGCATTTGGGAGAAAATCACATCCCTCTGGTGTGATCCATACCATTCAAATACATTAGCCAAGCGCTTTTCAAATCGCTAGCGTTTTTAAATGCACTCAGAAGCGCTCTTGGTGTGCACCAGGTAATTGTTCCACACTTTTGCTCACCTGTCAGGTCCAAGTAACTTAGACCGCTGCCGGTGCCTTGAACTCCTGCAGGTCCACCACTCCTGCATATACTTGTACAATAGAAAAAACGGAGACGGCACACCAATGGCTCAGCAAACAACTGTATTGAGTATGCAGAGGCACAGACACGACATGTTTCGCCCGAAACATGTCGTGTCTGTGCCTCTGCATACTCAATACAGTTGTTTGCTGAGCCATTGGTGTGCCGTCTCCATTTTTTCTATTGGTGTGCACCAGCCCTGAATCGCATTGCTTCTCCATGAGTTTTCTTAGACATGATCGTCACTACCGTGCACCATACAGTTTATGGGCTGATTTGAACTGTCAATTTAGTACCTGCAATGACTTAACAAATCTTCTGGTATACAGGGCCGGTTCTAGACAGGCACATAAGAGGGGGCAGCCAAAAAATGGGTAGGGGGCATCATGAATGGGGAATGGTCATGGCAGCATGTGGACGGGGCTACCTGTAAACTAGTTATACCAGCTAATGTAGTTACATTAAAAAAAATATGAAGTAAATGCACATAATGACAGACAGCGTTCCCTCAGTAAATGCATGTAATGAGAGATAGCCTTTCACCAGTAAATGGATGTAATGACAGACAGCGATTCCACAGTAAATGCACGTAATGAGAGACAGCATTTCACCAGTAAATGTACATAAGAGACAGCGTTTCACCAGTAAATGCATGCAATGACAGACAGCCTTTCACCAGTAAATGCATGTAATGAGAGAAAGCGTTTCACCACTAAATGCATGTAATGACAGACAACCTTTCACCAGTAAATGCACATAAGGACAGACAGGTGTATATGTCCCCAGTATATGTAGCCAGGTGTATATGTGCCCAGGTCTATAGGTGTCCCCAGTATATGTGGTTAGGACTTACCACTCCCCAGTATAGCCAGGTGTATAGAAGAGGGAGCGATGGGCACAGCGGTGGGGAAGGGGGGGCCATCTCCCTCCCTTCCCTCACCTTGGGGCTCCCCCTCTCTCTCACTTTCCCCTCTCTCTTGCTTTCCCCTCTAGATATCACGGTTGGCAGCAGCGGTAGAACACTTCCTCGCTTCCCAGCGTGGGACAGAGATCTGTGTGCCGCTGCCACCAGAGTAGGGGCGCACAGATCTCTCTCCCGCGCTGGGAAGCGAGGAAGTATTCTACCACTGCTGCCAGCCATGATATCTAGAGGGGAAAGCGAGAGAGAGGGGGAGCCCCAAGGTGAGGGAAGGGGGGGGGGTCGGACCCTCCCCCCCACTTCCCCCCTTCCCTGCTGTGCCCACAGCTTCCTCTTCTCTCTCTCTCCGCTTCTCTCTCCCCTGCCACCCCTGTTTGAGGGGGCAGAGTAATTATTTAAGGGGGCAAGGCCCCCTCTTTCCCCACGCTAGAGCCGGCCCTGCTGGTATATCTAATTACGGTATATTGATTGTTAGAGGTTTTTTTAGGTATATTAGTGGGCGTGGGCAATTCTAAATGCTAATGCGGAGTTATCATCTCTGTACCAGGCCTCATCATATACTGCTTCACTAGTGCTCTATTAATTGCTGTTTATTATTTTTCCTTGTCTCATGTTTTATTACAAAAAAAAACCCTTCCCTCCCAAGCCTATTTTAACACCTTATAGCAAGCTGGTATATATTGCCAGAATGGGCAAGCAAGCCATTATAGTACCTTGCAATGCCAGCCCATATATTCCATGACATGGTAGGTACATTTGTCTGTGTTAGACAAGTGGCTCTGGCTATTCCTTATGTTATGCTAAGCTAGATGGGGATAACTACCCTCACACCTGTGGGGGGCTTCTGGTGGACTCTGCTGACAATATCATAGATTACAGGTTGGACATGAGCACAGCTTGGATGAAGTAAAAAAAATCTGAAGAAAAAGAGAATTTACTGCAGCCAAGTGCAGATTTTTCTTTTTATATACATTTGTATTGGATTTCCAATATAGAGTCTTTCTTTTATAGTATATAAAATATGCAGGGCCAGATTTATTTTTTTTTGAAGCCACAGTTCTTGGTGATGAACTCCTGGCAACAGACTAGCAACTGACACTAAACGTGTTTAGCCATCACTATAATCTAATATGACCCAGAAAATTCTGCTTTAGAAACATATTTTGTAGAAAAGGTCTTTTACACATCACTGTAGCCTCTAATACATTTAATAACCCTATATAAATACTGAAAGCTATAATTATGTTGTCATAAAGTGTCACTTTGTGCAATTTTTTTACAGCAGTAATTAATCATTAACATGTATTTTTTATACGTGTCCTTTTCTTATTAAAACATCAGCACTTCTTTCCACAGTTTTTCCAAACAACTAATTGTAGTGAAATCTATTTATGACATTTTAAATGTGAGAAATTACTTGAAAATTACTTATTATAAAGTTATTTCTTACAATACACATGCAGTAATTTGAAATGTGTGAGCTGGATAAATTATGCTTAAAAATACATATTGTATATAGGCATCCTTGCAAAGCTATGAGCCTGCAAAAACATTCTTGAGTGGTACAAATTTAATCTACTGTGAATGCAGTAACCAGTGGTATAATTAAGGAGCTTGGGGCCCCAGTGCGATTTTTACAAGGGGTTCCAAGGACTCTATTGATATGGTACCCCAAAACCAAAAAGGATAGCTGCAGTGTATGAGAGGTGTAATCCGAGTAAGGAATCAGTTTAAGGATTACCACTAGTCAGTGCACATATAGAGGTGTACCAACATAGCGCCAATGCAAAGGCCCTGTTTAGCTCAGGGGCCCCAGTACAGGTGCAACCTCTGCATCCCCCATTGCTTCGCCACTGGCAGTAATCGCCTCTAAGAGAAGCTCACAATTTAGTGTCCTTATAATGGTCCTATATTACCAGGGCCGGCGCTACCATAGAGGCAAAGGAGGCAATTGCCCCAGAGCCTGTAGGGGCCCCCAGTGGCTACAAGAGGAAAAACATTTTTTTTTTCAAAAAGACCTTATAGTTTTTGAGAAAATCGATATTAGTTTCAAAGGAAAAAAAAATACACATTTAAAAGCCTGCCGACTTTAATGGTTAATAGAAAATCTACCTTAAATGCTAGAAACCACACATTTGCAGGATATGTTAAGGAGATCATTGGGAATAAGAGGAAAAAACAATTTTTCAAAAAGACTTTATAGTTTTTGAGAAAATCGATTTTACATTTTGAAGGAAAAAAGTATACTTTTAAATGCGGTAAATGTCACTTTTAGTAGCAAACCTAACGGTAGTGTAATTTTACAGGTTTTAAAAGAAAGAGCAATTAATTTCCTCACGGGGTTTCCAGGGGGTGGAAACTCCTCCGCAGCCGCAGCGCTTTGGCCAGGGATTGCTATACATCCGCAATATGGCTGTATGAAGATCCCTGGCATTATTTCCTATTTTCCCAATTTTTTTGGGGGGGGAGTGTGGGAAATGTTTTAAATAAAAATTGTGGGGACCCCCCCTGAAACTTTTTAACCCCTTGTCCCCTATGCAGGTTGGGATAGCCAGAATGTGGAGCTCCGACTGATTGGGGCTTCACACCCTGACTATACCAGCTGCAAAAAGGTCCCTTAATGCCGATTTTTGTTCCGGGGTATCTGTTGGAGGGCCCCCCAAGTATATTTTGCCCTGGGGCCCCATTGTTGCTAAAACCAGCTCTGTATATTACCATAGTTTTGGGCCAGGAGAAACCAATTAACCTAGCTTGTTTTTGGCATGAGGGAGGAAATGTGCGTGTTCTCTTCAGCCTTACAAAAATAAGTGGGCACAATTACCGGTACTGTATTGTCTCAGCAAACAATATAGGAAGATATGGAACATCTGTTATATTGTGTAAAGGACAGTAGCAGATGGGGGCTGATTTAATAGCATCCCAGTAAATTGCGGATCCCTACTTATTCATGCATGCAGTGTATCACACTTTACTTAATGTTTGATTCATTAGACTTATGCTGGGAATACACGGGTCGATCCGGCGGCCGATTAGCCGATGGATCGACTCCCGCCACGTCCCCGCCCGTCCGCGCGGATCGATTACCGCTTGAGCGGGTGGGGGTCGAGCAGCGTGATCGGACCAGCTGAATATTATCAGCTGACCGGATCAGCTGCTCGATACACGGTACAGAAACCTACCGTGTACTAGTGTTGCTCGGATACCTCATTATCCTATTCGAGTTTGGTCGAATTCGGATAGTAAACTATCCGAATTCACTCGAAGTTCAATATTCGAGTTAATCGAATGTCCGATTCGACCTCGGATATCCGACGTCACTATCCGAGTCTGTATTCGAGTAAAATATTCGAGCTGGCCTTAAATAGCTTGTAAAACTTGTATTGGAGGTCAATGATGCATGAAACCACCTTTTTTATGAAGAAAAACATCAAGTGATTATGTGGTGATGTAGTAGTTATAAAAAAGGTATCAAAAATAGTAAATTAACTTCATGAAAAGGGTTTGCATGAGAAGGTGTGTCCAAAATGGTTGTTAGTTGGAAGTCTTCATTTACGTCTTCTTCATCTTCTTCTTCTATATCTTCTTCTTCTTCTTCTTCTATATCTTCTTCTTCTTCTAGATCTTCTTCTTTTTCTTCTTCTTCTATATCTTCTTCTACTCGAATCTTCTTCATCTTCTACTTCTTGTATCTTCTTTAATTATCTTTTTCTTCTTCTATATCTTCTTCCTCTTCTTCTATATCTTCTTCCTCTTCTTCTATATCTTCTTCTTCTTCTTCTTCTTTTTCTTCTTCTTTTTCTATTTCTTCTTCTTCTTTTTCTATATCTTCTTTTTCTATATCTTCTTTTTCTATATCTTCTTCTTCTTCTTCTTCTTCTTCTTCTTCTATATCTTCTTCTTCTTCTTCTTCTATATCTTCTTCTTTTATTTCTTCTTCTATATCTTCTTCATCGTTTTCTTCTATATCTTCTTCTTCTTCTTCTTCCACTTCTTTTTTTATCATTATATTATGTGTCTTGGTTTTCCTTTCTTTTGTAATATTTGTTTTTACTTTATTTGTGGAAATATTTTATTTTAATAACAACACCATAGTTATATTTGTGTTGATGGCATAATAGGTAGTGGCACATTGCAAGCCATAGCGCCTTTTTCTGTGTACCCTGGCGGTGGTAAAACACAGACATCAGCAGGAGGAGGAAGTAGTTGCAAGTTGTAGTGTGGTAAATTTAATAGCTGGTAGGAGAGTGGGTGGCAGCAGAAAAAATAGTTCTTCTTCTGTTCTCCCTGGCAGTGGTAGCAGCACACAGACAGCAGAAGCTCAATGCAGCTACAGGAGGAGTAGTAGTGTGTGTCAGGCAGTGTGATGTGACTGACATAATAGGCCCTGCTTCCGAGCGGTGGTACCAGGGCCGTAAATAAACAGCATGAGGTTCCAAACAGCGGACGTGAAGCCCACATTGTGTCCAATACACAATTGGGACAGCACAGTTTTCAACCCAGACACCTCTAAATTAATTACAATTTTTTTTTCTAATTGATGCAGCTATTTTTGAGCGTAATAGCTGGTGGCGCATGGGCAGCAGCACCTTGTAATGTGTTCCCTGGCAGTGGAGACACAGACAGCAGGAGGAAATACAACAGCAGGCAGTGTGAGGAGGTTGAGGGTGTGGCAGACTGGCAGCAGGCAGGAGGGCAAGCAGCGAGACATAATAGGCTCTGGTTCCTAGCGGTGGTACCAGGGCCGTAAATAAACAGCATATGGTTCCAGACAGCGGTCGTGAAGCCCACATTGTGTCCAATACACAATTGGGACAGCACAGTTTTCAACCCGGACACCTCTAAAATAATTTAATTTTTTTTTTCAAAAATAAATAATGCAGGGCAGGCAGCTATTTTTGAGCGTAATAGCTGGTGGCGCATGGGCAGCAGCACCTTGTAATGTGTTCCCTGGCAGTGGAGACACAGACAGCAGGAAGAAATACAGCAGCAGCAGGTGTAATGTGTGTGCGCCACTTCATGTCCCCCTCTCGCCGACAACAGGGGCCAGGAATTCGCCTTCCACCCAAGCCTGGTTCATTTTGAGAAATGTCAGTCTGTCCACAGACTTGTGAGACAGACGAGATCGCTTCTCAGTGACGACTCCACCGGCTGCACTGAAGCAACGCTCTGACAGTACGCTGGAAGGGGGGCAGGAGAGCACTTCCAGGGCGTACTGTGCAAGCTCGTTCCAGATCGGCAGGTGCTTGACCCAATACTCCATGGGATCAACAGGGGCCACGCTGTCAAGCCCGCTGTAAGGACCCCATGTAGTTAGCCACCATGCAGGTCAAGCGCTGCCTGTGATTGGAGAAGGATGCTGCTGCAGGCACCTCCTCTCTAGTCCTTGGCAGCTCTACACTCATGTAGAGCTCGTTGATCAGAGACAGCAGGTATGTGGTGCGCGTGCGCTTGCTGCTGGTGGATGCAGGCACCTGCTGCTGCCTCTGTGCTGGCTGGACAGTGGGGGTGGATGGCTGAGGGAAGGCTTCCTCCAAGCGCTCAACAAGGGACAGCTGCAAATCCCTCATTTGTTGCGCACGGTCTCCTCCTGCAGGCAGGAACTGGCTGAGCTTCCCCTTCAGACGTGGGTCTAGCATCATGCAGATCCAGATGTCCTCCCTCTGCTTCATCTGGATGACCCTTTGGTCCTTGCGCAGGCACCTCAGCATGTGCGCTGCCATTGGGAAGAGTCTGGCCACGTCTGCTGGCACATCATCGGCAGCCCCAGAGCTGACAGTGCTGTCCTCCTCTTCCTCTGCCTCCTCCACCTCATCCTCTCTCTACCCCCGCACCAGTTTAGCTGCGCTCTGCTGCTCCCCCTCATCAGCAGCAAGGTCAGGGACCTCCACCAACTCCAAGCCCTCCTCCTCAGAGGTGGCCTGTGAAGCTGCCTACAGCTCCTGCTGGTCCAAGGCTGCCGCTCCCTCTTCCAGCAGTGCATACAGGGCCCTGTCCAGCACACACACCAAGGGGACCCACTCGCACACCATTGCATGGTCCCTGCTTACCATGTTGGTGGCCTGCAGGAAGGGTGCCAGGACTGAGCACACCTGCTGCATGTGCCCCCAGTCCTCCGTGGAGATGATGGACGGGAGGTTGGTGGCGGCACGCCCAGTTGCAGTGATGGAGGCAACTGTTGCTCGTGCAAGGTACTGGCTGACAGCCTGCCTCTGTTCAACCAGATGCTCCAACATCGCCAGAGTGGAGTTCCAGCGAGTTGGAACATCGATCATGAGCCGGTGCTGTGGCAGGTGCAGCTCCTTCTGCACCTCTTCCAGGCTCGCTATGGCTGCACCGGAGTGCTGGAAATGACGCACAACCTTCCTTGCCGCCTCAAGGAGTCGGTCCATCCCCTGGTAGGTCCGCAGGAACTTTTGGACTACCAGGTTCAGGACGTGCGCCAGGCAGGGGATGTGGGTCAGGTCTCCAATGCTGATTGCAGCAACCAGGTTTGCCCCATTGTCGGACACCACCTCTCTGACACTGAGGCCTCTGGGGGTCAGCCAATTCCTCTCCTGCTCTTGGAGTTTGGCCAGGACATGGTTCGCCGTCAGTTTGGTCTTCCCCAGGCTGACCAATTCCAGCAGCGTTTGGCAGTGGCGGGGCTTCACGCTGCTGCTGAGGCGGAGGGTTTGGGCTGGTGTGCCGGAGGATGGAAGCGGATCAGAGGAACCTGCTGCAGTTCCGCTGACCCTGCATGGTGGCACCACCCACTGCATTGTTTGTGCTGCTGCTGCTCTGAAAGTGCCTGATGCTGCTCCCCCCTCCTCACCCCCTTCCACCAAGCTGACCCAATGCGCGGTGAAGGACAGATAGCGGCCTGTCCCAAACCGGCTGCTCCACGAGTCCATGGTGACGTGGACCCGTTGACCCACCGCGTGCTCCAGCCCTCTCCCGACATTGTCCATCATAGAGCGTTGAAGTGCAGGGATGGCCGTGCGTGCGAAATAATGTCGGCTGGGGTGGCCGTGCGTGCAAAATAATGTCGGCTGGGGATTGGCCAATCGGGGGCTGCACACATCAGGAGCGCACGCATGTCGCTCCCCTCCTGCACAAGGGAATAAGGCAGGAGTTGGGAGCACATGGCCCGTGCCAGCAAGCCGTTCAGCTGACGCACGCGACGGCTGCTGGGAGGCAGAACCCTGACCACCCCCTTGGAAGGTGTCGCTGAGCAGGGTCTGGCGACGCCTTTTGCTGGCACGGGAATCAGTGGAGGGAGCAGAGGAGGCCACTGAGGACTGGCTGCCAGAACAGGCCTCAGTGTCGGCGGCAGGAGTTGCATAGGGAGGAGGAGCAGTGTGTTTCTGACGCACTCCTGCTGGTGCTGCTGGAGGAGGTGGAGGAGGGCGGGTGGCTGCTGCCGATGGCTTCGCAGTGGTGGCGGGTCTGCCACTGCCAGCTTCCTTCAACTTCATGAACTCCTCATGCTCATGAAAGTGTTTCTCTGCAAGATGGTTGACCAGAGAGGTGGTGCCAAACACAGAGGGCTCCTTCCCTCTGCTGAGCTGCTGGCGGCACTGGTTGCAGGTGGCATACTTGCACTCCACATATGGCAGGGTGAATTCCAAATTGGGGAGGTGAAGTTGCCCCTTTGGCTAGAAGGTGCTGCTGCCTCTGGTCTCCCTGTGGTGGTTGGGGGGGTTCTTGGTGCGGCTGGTGGTGGCACTGGCAGAACTCGTCTCCGGATCAGCACGCTGTGTGGCCTGCATACCACGCCCACTTGTGATCCTGCCCATGCCTGCGATGCTGATCCTTCTAGTAAGGCCCACAGACGCATCCTCCTCCTCCTCCTTAGAGCTGATGACATCCCCACTCCCAGGACCTGGCACCCAGTCTCTGTCCTTCACCCTGTCATCATCATCCTCCCCCTCCGCAAACATGTGCTGCTGGGATCCCACAAACTCCCCTTCTGCATGCATGGGCGGATGGACAGTCACCACTGTCTGACTGTCCAAAGCATCATCCCCCAAAGTGCCCATGAGCATTCCTACCTCCTCCAATTCTGCCGCAACAGCACTCCATAACCCCGCTGTGCTTGGGGATAAGAAGGTGCTGAGTGATAGGGTGCTGGTGTCGCCCGCTGGGGCTGGAGAACTGCACTCCTCCTCCTCCTCCCCAGGCAGTGCTGTGCGGCTGCTGCTGCTCTTGCGAACAGGAGTGGTGGCGGGGGTGGAGGACTCGGTTCTAGAGCTAATGGTGGCCTGCTCATCCACCATCAGTTCTACCACAGAGTCTGCATCCTTCTCCTCAATAGGACGGCTACGACCTGGTGGTGGGAGGAACATCTGCGCCACACGCTGCTGCTGCTGCTGTGTCTCTGCAGCGTGACTCCCAGCTGTCGGGCGGCCAAGGCGTCCACGGTCAGTGGCTAATGGCGGAATAGCCACTGGTGCAGATGCAGAACTGCGCATGGTGGTGGTGGCGCGGCTGCCACGCCCACGACCTCCTCTCTTGGCAATGCGCTTGCTGCCCCTGCCCAGACCGCGGCTGCCAGTGCCAGACATTGTATATTTTTAATATTTTACAAATGAAAAAAAAAACGTATGTATGTAAAGGCGGGTGGGACAAGTGGGGTACTTTAATGGGTTGGGACTGGTGGTGGTGGGTGGGTGTGTGAGGTGACGGACAGGTGTACTCTACAGCAGAGATCGGTGTAGCACTAACGAGAGAGTGCGCAGTGCGCACACAAAGACCCTAGCTGACGCTGACTGACGGTGTCCCTAATTACAGACTACAGTACAATTCAGTGAATACACAATACAAGTAATATAAACAATAGGACGGGTGTAGCACTAATGAGAGGGTGCGGACAGCGCAGACGTGCACTGCGCACACAAAGACCCTAGCTGACGCTGACTGATGGTATCCCTATTCACAGACTACAGTACAGTACAAGTCAGCAAATACACACTAGAAGTAATAGAAAAAAATAGGACGGGTATAGCACTAACGAGAGGGTGCGGACAGCGCAGACGTGCACTGCGCACTCAAAGACCCTAGCTGACGCTGACTGACAGTGTCCCTATCTATACACAGACTAGAGTACACTACAGTACTACTAACTAAACAATAGAAGAATCTAGCTAAATAATAGAACAGGTGTGACTAGATTACAGAGAGCAGATACAGGACAGGTATAGCATTAAAGCTGGGCCTTGCTAACTACAAAATAGTACAAATCTATCACAGAAGTAGTAGTACAGTGAGTAGAGTAGGACAGGTGAGAGGAAAGGTAACTAGAGACTAGAGCACAGAGCAGGGCAGGCTGCCTTGCCTAGGCACAGGGCCTAGCTGCTGGCTGCAGCTGCAGCAGTGACAGTCTCCCTCCCTAGTCCCTAATCACACAAACTAAACTGCCTAAAATACAATCTATCTACAATACAAAGCAATACAGTTGAATATCAAGTGTTGGAGTGTAAAAACGCTTGGTTTAGAGCAATATAAATGCACTTGCACACCGACAGAAAGCACTGGAGCAATCTCTCAGTACAATCAGTCAGTAAGTCGCAAGCAGGACAAGTGAGGCAAGATGGCGTTCGCTATTTATAGAGGGGGGCTTGGCCAGGCTCCCCCTCTGTGATTGGCTGCAGTCAGAGGGCTGGGAGCCCTCTGATTCGCTTGTGAGGACTCGAGGTGACGTCAGATGTGATGCTATCCGAGCTGGTGATGCTATCCGAGCTCGGATAGCTAGGATATCTCTGGATAGCTGCTTGCTATCCGAGTGCGCTCGGATAGCACAGCCCGAATAGCTAATACTATTCGAGCTCGGTATTCGAGCTCGAATAGTGAAAAAAGAGCTAGGATATCCGAGTATCTCGGATATCCTAGCTCTGATGAGCACCACTGCCGTGTATCCCCAGCATAACATTACATTTATCTCATGTCATGTGCAACCTGGTGTGAGAATATGTCTACACAGCTTTTATCTGATGCAACCGTCTAATCATATCAGCTCAGTTACTACAGAGCAGGAACATTTTAAGGTGTTCAACATGTTCATCTGTCACTTCACGTCTGGCTATCTATGTAAAAAACAAACAACAACAAACAAAACACCCCTAAGTATTTCAAGTCCCATCTGACATCAACAAACAATGTCTTAACCAAAGGTTTTCTGACAAATGGACTATACAATTTTCACATTTTTAGTTATGTCCCTACTAAATCAGCAATAACTTTATTACTTCTTTAAGAGAAACCGTGACCAAGAATTGAACTTCATTCCAATCAGTAGCTGATGGCCTCTTTTACATGAGAAATCTATTCCTTTTTACAAACGGATCATCAGGGGGCTCTGTATGGCTGATATTGGGGTGAAACCCCTCTCAAAAGAAACTCTGAGGACCATGGTCCTGGCAGTTTCCTGTCTGTGAACCTTGTTGCATTGTGGGAAATAGCTGTTTACAGCTTTTTCCAACTGTTAAAAAAGCAAGCAGCAGCTACATCACCTGCCAGCAGTAAAAATGTCACCATATGATAAATGTTAGAATATAAATCAGGGATTTAAAAGATTTTACAATGGGCAAACACTGACTAAATCATTCATACATAATTATTGTAAAAATGAAGCACTTTTTTATTACATTATTTTCACTGGAGTTCCTCTTTAAAGAGACACTGAAGTGAAAAAAATATATATGCTGTAATGATTTGTATGTGTAGTACAGCTAAGAAATAAAACATTAGGAGCAGAGATATAAGTTTAATATTGTTTCTGGTACAGTAAGAGATAAGAAACTCAGTTTTTATCTATGCAAAATAGCCATTGAGCTCCAGAACTTTCAAAGTTGCAGAGAGCTCTGTCCTCTTAAGCTTATTATCGCAAGTGTCTGGCACTGTATTGTTTTTGTTTCTCGGGGGACAGTTCAAAAGTTTACTAGCCTGCTCTGTAAAATCATTTAGAATGCTGAGTAGCGTGTAAACTGCAAATATTAGAGAATGATGCAATGTTATAAAAAACTGTATATAACTTAAAATAAAAATATGAGAATATTTTCTTTGCTACTAATGTTCTAGTAATTTAACCGTACTACACAACCAATTCATTATATCATTTTTTTTTCCGCTTCAGTGGCTCTTTAAAGCAAATCTGTAGTGATTAAAAAAGGCTGATACTTACCTTTGGAGAGGGAAGGCTATGAATGTTAAATAACCATCTCTATCCTCTCAGTTTTCTTATTCCTCTGCTGTCCCATGGTGACGTTACACCACCTCTGGGAGCCCTAAGAAGGCTTCGGGAGCACTTGTGTTCCTGAGTGCTACTGAAGACAGATGGTTACAAACTCTGTATACATACAACGGGAGGGCCCGGATTTACATCACAGGAGCCTATAGGCACAGATGTCCTGGCACCCTAGACTTTGCCCTCTATGAGCCTACAAACACCCGCTGAACCGCACTGTGAATGCACTGACTGGCTCAGCTGTTACTTCTCCATTAGTTCTCTTGTCCATCATAAGTAGCTACAGGTGCCTCCTACTATTAGGTGGCCAGAGCTATCCTTAGTATTAAGTAGCTAGAGTTGCCCCCAAGTATTAGGTAGCTAGAGGTCCCCCGACTGAAGGGATATCTGGTCACTAGATACTCAGGTGAGTAACCTCTCATTTACACTCCAGGAAGGAGGGAGGCACTTTCCATCATCAGGCTCCTGTAGGCACGTGCCTACAGTGCCTTATGGTATCCAGCCCTGACAATGGGGGTGAGTGCTGGAACAATGGAATTGAGGACAAGGGGACTGAGAGGGGACAGGGAAGGCTCAATAGGATTCAGAGCCTTCCTGTAATACTCATACCTTCCAGTGGCAGGTCCCGCGACGGCTCCAGTGTGATCCATACGAGCGGCGGGACTGCCGCGCTGACATCCTCCGGCATCCCCGGCTTCCATTCGACGGTGTCTTCCGGGTCTCAGGCGACCCATAGGTCGCATCGCGCACGCGCGAGACCCGCCGAGCCTTATAGGCTAAGGAGGAGGGTGTAGTAGATGAGGTCATGAATGACCTCATCTGATGGGAGTGGCTGCTCATCAGGGAACTTGGATTTAAGGTCGGGAGCAGTCAGTGCTCGCCGACCTTGATCCTAATCAGTTTGTTGGTTCCTGGTCTAGCTAGCTAGCTATTTGAGTTGCATTGATATATTGTATAGACGCACAATATATATGTACTTTAGATAGTCAGTCGTTCTGTTGATATTTGATAGCTATAATTATAATCCTGTATATCCTCCTGATATTTGATATATAACATCTACTCTCTTTCTGTGTACCGACCTTTGCTTGTTCCTGACCTCGTCTTGTCTAGCCCTATTGTATTACTATCTTCTGATTACGTTAACGACTCGGCCTGTTTTCTGATTTTGATCTTGCCTGATCCTTACAATACGACTGACATCTGATAACCGTGTATGACTCTACTCAAAATTGACTACGATCCTGCCTGATCCTTACAATACGACTGACATCTGATAACCGTGTATGACTCTGCTTGAAATTGATTACGATTACGTTTAACGATTTTGTACACCGACTCTGTAAACTTGTGCACAAGTTCTGACCAACCTTGTCTTACCTTGTATATATATTGTGTATTATAGTATTCCTGTTATCCTGTCACGGCCAGCATGATATTATCAAAGTCCATAAAGCAGGGGCAAATCCAGGATTTTCAATGGGAGATTCCCGATAGGTCTCTTTTGGCAAGCCACACACTACCGTGCATGCGTCTGCCCACACAATCCACATGATGCACAGCATTTCTCCACAAAATACACACAATGCGCAGTGTTTCCCTACAAAATAAACATGATGCAGTATTGTTTCGCACAAATATATATAATGTGGCAGTGATTAAGTAGCCAGATAACCCCCCCTTTATTATTAATAACGAAATTACCCCACCCCTCTTTAGTATAGGTGACCAGATGACCCCCATTTATCACACAGGTAGCCAGATGAGCCCCCCCCAGTTAGGATAGGTAACACATGATCCCCATTTATAGTATATAGCCAGATATTTCGTCAGATCCCCCTTGTATATATAGCCAGTGTATATAGTCAGATCCCCTGTATATATAGCCAGAGATCCCCCCCCCCTGTATATAGCCATATACCCACTGTATGTAGCCAGATGCCTCCCCCTGCATCTAGCCAGTGTATATAGCCACATCCCCCTGCATACAGCCAGTGCATATAGCCAGATCCCCCTGCATATAGCCAGTGTATATAGTCAGATCCCCCTGCGTATAGCCAGTGTATATAGTCAGATCCCCCTGTATATATAGCCAGATACAATAATACAATAACATTTCTATAGCGCTTTTCTCCCATAGGACTCAAAGCGCTTAGGCTCTCTCAGATTCAGTAATTAGTAGGATGAAGTATTCACACAACAAAAGTTATATTTCTGCAAATGCCAAACTGAACAGGTGGGTTTTCAGTCTGGATTTAAACACGTCCAGGGATGGAGCTGGCCTGATCTGTTGAGGTAAGGAGTTCCAAAACGTAGGGGCAGCATGACAGAAGGCTCTGGGACCAAAAGTTTCCAAGTGGACTCTGGGTATGACTAGATTATTAGAACCTGTTGATCTGAGAATGCGGGGATTGCTACGCAGCTGCAACATATCTTTCATGTATCTAGGGCCTAAATTATTCAGGGATTTAAATGTCAGTAGGCCGATCTTGAATAGGACCCTCCATTCTATAGGTAGCCAGTGAAGGGAGTGCAGGACTGGCGTTATGTGGCAGCGACGGGGTTGGTTGGTTAGCAGTCTGGCAGCAGTATTCTGTATCAGCTGTAGTCAGTACAAGACCTTTTTTGGAAGGCCTGTGTAGAGAGCATTGCAGTAGTCCAGTCGGGATGTGATGAAGGCGTGGACTAAGGTTGGCAGATCTTCTGGGGGTATGAGGTGCTTGATTTTTGCAATGTTCTTCAGGTGAAAATAGGATGATTTCACCACAGCAGAGATTTGAGTTCTGAAGTTTAAATCCCAATCAATTAGAACTCCCAGGCTACGCACATGATCAGAGCTGCGCAGATCCGTGCCTCCTATTCCCAGTGGTGAAGCCCCCATCTCTCCCTCTCACATATGGTGGATCATGGAATGGCTGGCTGGCTTCCAAACATCCCCCCGCAGCATTTACCTATAAAATAATCGTAAAGTGGGCTGCATTTCACCATAAAATAATCGTAATGTGGGCAGCAGTCATCAGAAAATAATCGTAATGTGGGCAGCAGCCATCAGAAAATAATCGTAATGTGGGCAGCAGCCATCAGAAAATAATTGTAATGTGGGCAGCAGCCATCAGAAAATAATCGTAATGTGGGCAGCAGCCATCAGAAAATAATTGTAAAGTGGGCAGCAGTCACCAGAAAATTGCAATGCAGGCAGCACTCACCAGAAAATCCCAACTTCATCTATCGATTTCTATCTGATTGCAAAATCTGTCTGTCTATGGTACGATCCCAACTTCATCTATTGATTTCTATCTGATTGCATTATTATATGTCGGTTTGTAACATACCATGGCCTGCTATCTGACTATGGACATTCTTGGTTTTAAATTTGTGTCAACCTCTGATCTTTGGTTCCATTCCACTAGTTCCCAGCTTTTGGCCTTATCTAGGTCTTGGCCTTAAATTAACATATAATTTATTGCATTGCCAGCTGTTTATGCAGTGTTCTATGCTGTGTTTGATCTGTGAGTTAAATTTTTGTCCAGCCCCATACAGAGTCTCCTTTAAATTCCAGCCTACAAGGCTGAGACTCTCATTCAAACACTTCACCATCTCACCTGCATTCAGTCTGCTAATTAAGATGCTGGCAGCCTGTTTGCATATAGCTAGCATAGGAGGTCAATTTTGACCACTGGTCAGTTTTGAGCATCTGAACTCAAAGTGCATCTGTAACTCTAAGTGTAAAGAAAATACAACAACCAAAATTAGACCAGAATTGAACCAGAAGGGAACAGAAGGAACTGACATAAAACTCTGCTTCTCTGGTTAGTTGCAAAAATGTTTAACCTAGTGTTTACCATCTGCCTGCTCTCCCCAGCCATCCTCAAATCTCTCCACACACTACATCCCCCTGCTGTCAGCAATATGCTGTACATTTCACCATCCCTCCTATCCACTCCACAGCTCGCCTCTTATGAGATTTTCTTGTACTTACAACCTCACCTTCCATGTCACACTACGTCGAAATATAAGTCTACACCACAACTTCTGCTCCGCTATATCTGCCTACTCCTCCTCCTTGTTGCTGGGGACATTTCACCTAACCCTGGACCCCCACTCCCCCCTGCTAATCACACTGTTTGCAATAAATCAAATTTCCCTCCCTCCTACTGTAACCTTATTAATATTCCACTCCTTCCCCCTACACCCCCTCCGATCTCGGCTGCCCTCTGGAATGCCCGCTCAGTCTGCAACAAACTGTCCTTTATCCATGATCTTTTCATTTCCAATGCTTTCACATTCTTTGGGATCACTGAAACCTGGCTGACCCCTTCTGACACAGTCTCACCTGCCGCCCTCTCCTATGGAGGTTTCCACTTTTTTTCCTAGAGGTGGGAATAAGCATGGTGGTGGAGTGGGCATTCTCCTCTCAGATAAATGCTCCTTCAAGCCTCTCACTCCTATTCCCTCTCTCTCCCTTCCATCCTTTGAAGTCCATGCAGTCCGACTATATTCTCCCTTGAACCTCCAAATTGCAGTTATTTACCGCCCTCCAGGCCCTGCTTCTGTTTTCTTGGATAATTTCTCTGCCTGGCTTCTCCAGGTTTTGTCCTCTGACATCCCTACGATCATCATGGGTGATTTTAACATTCCTATTGACACCAATAACACTGTCTCCAAAAAACTTCTATCACTCACTTCCTCCTATGGCTTGTCTCAGTGGTCCTCTACCTCAACCCACACTGATGGCCATACGCTTGACCTTGTATTCACTCGTCTCTGCTCTGTCACTGCCTTTACTAATGATCCACTGCCACTCTCTGACCATAACCTAATTAGCTTCTCTCTCTCCTCCTCTTTTCCTACCACCCTGGCACAAGCACGCTCACATACTCGAAGAAACTATCGCAATCTAGACATTCAAACTGTCTCTGATGCCCTGGCACCTCTCCTCACACAATCCTTCACTGACCCAGACTCGGCTGCTATACACTACAACAGCTCCATTACAAAAGTCATGGATGACTTCACCCCCCTCATCAATGCCCGCTTTCACCGTGTCTGTCGACAACCCTGGATGACCAAAACCACTAAACAGTTAAAAAAAAAATGCTCTAGAGCAGCTGAACGGCGCTGGAGGAAAAGTAACACAAGTGAGGACTTCATCTTATATGAAATTGCCTTGAACAACTTCAGAAACGCACTCTCTGGGGCAAAAAAGTCCTATTTTTCTTCCCTAATATCCGCCCATTTACACAATCCAAAACGCTTGTTCAGCACCTTCAACTCCGTTCTCCATCCCCCTCCTCCTCCTCCTTCAACTTGCTTATCAGCTGAAGAATTTGCAACATACTTCACTGATAAAATTGAAAAAATCAGATGTGAATTCTCCATGCAGCCCTCAAATCCCACCTCCACACCTCTCATTGATTGTTCTCTAACTGCCTTCTCTCCACTCTCTGAACACTCTTTCCTCTATAATTGCCAAAGCTAATCTAACCACCTGTTCTTTGGATCCTATTCCCTCCCATTTCAATCCGCAGCTATCCTCATCTCTCTTGCCTGCACTAACAACTCTATTTAACCTGTCCCTCTCTACTGACATCTTTCCGTCCCCACTCAAAAAAGCTGTTGTGACACCACTACTTAAAAAACCTTCTCTAGATTCTACCACACTTGCCAACTACCGCCCAGTGTCACTTCTCCCATTTGCATCCAAACTACTTGAATGCCATATACATGCAGAATTAAGCCATTATTTATCTGCTAACTCCCTACTTGATCAGTTCCAGTCTGGCTATCGCTCTAACCACTCCACGGAAACAGCCCTTACCAAAGTGGCCAATGACTTTCTTACAGCCAAATCCAAAGGTCAAATTTCCATACTCATCCTTCTTGACCTGTCATCAGCATTTGATACTGTCGACCACACCTTACTCCTACAAATACTTTCAAATGTCGGAATAAAGGGCCTTGCTCTCACATGGTTATCTTCCTACCTCTCTGGAAGGTCCTTCACAGTCTCCTACTCAGATCAGATCTCTTCTCCTCATGCTTTGTCTGTCGGGGTTCCCCAAGGCTCTGTCCTTGGTCCCCTCCTCTTTTCCATCTACATGCATAGTCTTGGTGATTTAATCAACGTATTCGGGTTTCAATACCACCTCTATGCAGACGATACACAACTGTACCTCTCTGCCCCAGACCTTAACTCCCTCCTTAAACGTGTTCCTGACTGCTTGTCTGCTACAGTGGTGCTCAGCAGAGCTCGAATATTCGAGTAGCTCGAATATTCAAGCTCTTTTTCAGCTATTCGAGCTCGAATACCGAGCTCAAATAGCTGCAGCTATTCGAATGGGCTATTCGAGTGAACTCGAATAGCCCACTCACTATTCGAGCTATTCGAGCAAACAGCGCTATTCGAGCTCGAATACCGAGCTCGAATAGCGTCATAGCCCAGATTGATGTCCTTAGAGCCAATCAGAGGGCTCCCAGGCCCTCTGACGGCAGCCAATCACAGAGGGGGACCCTGGCCAGGCCCTACCCTATAAATAGCGGCCGCCATGTTCGGTTTTTCCGTCCTTGCCTGACTTTGTACAGAGATAGATCTGCTCCTTTGTGCTTTGGCTTAGAAAGTGCTCTATAGTGGTCAACTACCTAGCGTTTTTGCTCACATACACCTGCTCTATACACCTATATTGTTGTTAGCTAGATAGAGATTGTATTTTAGTTAGTAGCTTGTGTGTTACATAGAGACAGGCAGCTGCTGCAGGCAAGCTTACACAGCTTTAGGCCTCAGGGCCTTGCCTGTGTGGGCAGCTGTCCTCCTGTCCTCTGTTAGTTTATTTCTGATCTATACCAGTGTTTCTGCTGTTTATTCTACCCTGTCTTGTCATTTACTTACTGATTGATTATTGTATTTTGTATACTGTACTAGGGACACTCACTGTTACTGTTCATAGCTCCTGCATGTGTGTGTGTGCGTGCACTGTCTGTACAGTACACAGTATTCCCTTCTACTGAATCATCTGATTACTACTGAATCTGATTATTGTATTTTCTAGTTCTTACTGTACTAGGGAGGGACACTCAGTCACTGTTCATAGGCTAGCTCCTGCGTGTGTGTGTGCATGCACTGTCTGTAGTGTACACACACTCTATTTCCTTCTACTGAATCTGATTACTACTGATTATTGTATTTTCTAGTTAGTGTACTAGGGGACACACTCACTGTTCACTGTTCACACTTACTGATTCCTAATTATTGTATTTTGTATTTGTACTGTACTAGTAATCACTTAGCGATCTAATCACTTAGTGATTAGTGTCACCTCACCCACCAACCCACTCCATTAAAGTACCCCACTTTTTCACCCGCCCTTTTAAAAAACTTTTTTGTTTACTCCCAAAACATCTAAGATGTCTGGAAGTGGCAGCCAGCGCGGTTTGGGAAAGGGGAAGGGCAGCAAGGGAATCAGGAGGAGAGGGAGCAGCATTGTGGCAAGCCGCGGCCGCGCCACCATGCACAGTTCCGCAGCAGCAGCTGCTGCATCAGTGGCTAACATTCCGCCTATAGCCACTGGCCATGGACGCCTTGGGCGCCGCCCAGCAGGAGCAACTCACGTTGCAGAGACGCAGCAGCAGCGTGTAGTACCTGCTCCTATTTTCCTCCAGCCGGGTCGGAAACGTCCCATTGAGGAAAAGGATGCAGCCACTGTGGTGCAACTGATGACGGAGGATGAGCAGCCTGCCATCAGCTCTGCATCCGAGGCCTCCACCCTCACCACCACCACCACCACCCCTGTTCGCAGCAGCCGCCCAGCAGGGCCTGGGGAGGAGGCCAGTTCACCGTCAGTTGGCGATCTGTCATTCAGCAGTCTTTTGACCCCAGGCATCATGAGTCAATTGTCTGCTGTTGTTGGCGATTGGAGGAGGAGATGCTGATGGGCACTTTGGTGGATGAGGGATTGGACAGCAAGACTGTGGCGACAGTCAAGCAGCCCATCCATGCATTAGGAGAGGAGTTTGGGGGGTCATCATCCCAGCAGGACATGTTTCAGGAGGGGGAGGATGATGATGATGATGATGATGATGATGACGTGGTGACAGACAAAGACTGGGTGCCGCCACCACCAGCACCTGGGGATGTCAGCAGCAGCAGCTCTGAGGAGGAGGAAGAGGATGCGCTTGTGGGCCTTGCAAGGAGGCGCATCATTGCAAGCATTGGCAGCAGTAGGCAGGTCCCACAGCCTGCTGGTGTCTCAGGCTCAGCAGCAGCAGCAGCAGCAGCAGCAGCATCTGCCAGTACCACCACCAGCCGCACCCAAGCCCCCCCCCCCTCCCCCCCCCAACCACCACAGGGAGACAGGCAGCAGCGGCTCCAGGCCGTAGGGGGCTTTTCTTGTCACCAATCTGGCCATTTTTCACCATGCCCACAGTTGACAGCAAGTACGCCACTTGCAACCACTGTCAGCGGAAGTTAAGCAGAGGTGCAGACCCCTTAAAGTTCAGCACCAGCTCTCTCATCAACCATCTTGCTGCTAAACATTACCACCAGCATGAGGAGTTCCAGAGGCTGAAGGCATCTGGTGCTGGCAGTGGCACCACACCCATCACTGCACAGCCTTCAGCAGCAGCAGCAACAGCAGCCACCCGCCCTCCTGCTCCTCCAGCAGCACCAGCAGGAGTGAGGAAACGCACTGCTCCTCCCCCCTCTGCAACTCCTGCCGCCGACACTGAGGCCTGTTCTGGCAGCCAGTCCTCAGTGGCCTCCTCTGCTGTCTCCGCTGGTTCCCGTGCTAACAAAAAGCAACGCCAGAGCCTTTTGAGCGAGTCCTTCCAGGGGGTGGTTAGGGCTCTGCCTCCCAGCAGCCGTCGCGTGCGTCAGCTGAACGGCTTGCTGGCACGGGCCATGTGCTCCCAACTCCTGCCGTACACGCTCGTGCAGGAGGGGAGCGACATGCGTGCGCTGCTTGCTTGTGCAGCCCCAGACTGGCAGCTCCCCAGCAGACACTTCTTCGCCCGCCAGGTCATGCCTGCACTGCACCGCTTTGTCATGGCCAATGTGGAGCGAGGGCTGGAGCACGCGGTTGGTGAAAGGGTCCACGTCACCATGGACTCCTGGAGCAGCCGCTTCGGGACAGGCCGCTACCTGTCCTTCACTGTCCACTGGGTCAGCTTGGTGGAAGGGGGTGAGGATGGGAGAGCAGCAGCGGGCACAGCAGCAGCAGCAACACAGTGGGTGGTGCCACCCCGCAGGGTCAGGGGAACTGCAGCAGGTTCCTCCGATCCTCTGCCATCCTCTGGCACACCTGGCCAAACCCCCCGCCTCAGCAGCAGCATGAAGCGACGCCACTGCCAAGCGCTGCTGCAGTTGGTCAGCCTTGGGAAGACCAAACTGACAGCAACCCATGTGTTGGCCAAGCTCCAGGAGCAGGAGAGGATTTGGCTGACCCCCAGAGGCCTCAGAGTCGGAGAGGTGGTGGCCGACAATGGAGCCAATCTGGTTGCTGCGATCGACAGGGGAAACCTGACCCACATCCCCTGTCTTGCCCACGTGCTGAACCTGGTGGTGCAGAAGTTCTTGCGCACCTACTAGGGGATGGGCGAACTGCTGGAAACGGCAAGGAATGTTGTGCGTCACTTCCGGCGCTCGCCTGCAGCCTCTGCGAGCCTGGAAGACGTGCAAAAGGAGCTGGAGCTGCCACGCCATCGGCTGATCCTTGACGTTCCAACTCGCTGGAACTCCACCCTGGCGATGTTGGAGCGTCTGGTTGAACAGAAGTACGCTGTCAACCAGTACCTTGCCCTGGCCACTGTGTCCGCTGCTCAGAAAAGGGACAAGACCAGCAACATCCCGTCCATCGTCCCCGATGACGACTGGGGGCACATGCAGCAGGTGTGCTTAGTGCTCGCTCCCTTTCTGCAGGCCACCAACATGGTGAGCAGGGACCATGCTATGGTGTGCGAGTGGGTGCCCCTGGTTTGTCTGCTGAACAGGGCCCTCGATGCTTTGCTGGAACAGGGAGCGGCAGCCTTGGCCCAGCAGGAGCGGCATGCAGCTGCACAGTCCACCTCTGAGGGGGAGGAGGACTTGGTGGAGGTCCCTGACCTTGGTGCTGATGAGGGGGATCAGCACAGTGCAGCTGAGTTGGTGCGGGGGTGGAGAGAGGATGAGGCGGCAGAGGAGGAGGATGAGGACAGCACTGCCGTCGATGTGCCAGCAGATGTGGCCCGCCTCTTCCCAATGGCAGTGCACATGCTGACGTGCCTGCGCAAGGACCCCAGGGTGATCCAGATGAAGCAGAGGGAGGACATCTGGATCAGCATGATGTTGGACCCGCGCCTCAAGGGGAAGTTGAGCCAGTTCCTGCCTCCTGCAGGAGGAGACCCAGCGCAACAAATAAGGAGCTTGCAGCAGGCCCTTGTTGAGTGCTTGGAGGAAGCCTTCCCCCAGCCTTCCACCCCCACTGTCCAGCCAGCACAGAGGCAGCAGCAGGTGCCTGCATCCAGACCTGCTGTCTCTCAGCAACGAGCTCTACAGGACTGTAGAGGCTCCAGCAGTGACTAGAGAGGAGGTGCATGCAGCAGCATCCTCCTCCTTGTCACAGCCAGCGCCTGACCCGCATGGTGGCTGACTACATGGGGTCCTACGCCTGGAGATCTGGAGCGAGCTGGTGCAGTACGCCCTGGAAGTGCTGTCCTGTCCCCCTTCCAGCGTGCTGTCCGAGCACTGCTTCAGTGCAGCTGGTGGCGTGGTCACCGAGAAACGCTCACGTCTGTCTCACAAGTCTGTGGACAGACTGACGTTTCTCAAGATGAACCAGGCATGGGTGGAAGGCGAGTTCCTGGCCCCTGTTGTCGGCGAGAGGGGGACATGAACTGGCTGCCGGAACCATTGTTAATATGCCTTACCACCCTTTACCACCTCCTGGCTCCTGCTCACTACTAAGCCAGCCTGGTTCAGTTTGACTATTACGTTGCCTGTAGCCACACATTTTACACCTACAGTGGGCTGCTGTGTACTGCCCTTCTGCTGTCTGTCTGTGTTTCCCACTGCCAGGGTACACAGATTTTACCTTCTGCTGCCACTCTGCCACCAGCTATTACGTCCAACAATAGCTATATGTTAAATTTGCTGTCAAAAAAAAAAAAAAAGTAAACCATTAAAAAAAAAAAGGTTTAATTTTTCTGAGGTTCCCGGGTTGAAAACTGTGTTGTCCCAGTTGTGTATTGGACACGATGTGGGCTGCACGACCGCTGTCTGGGACCTCCTGTTGTGTTTATTTACAGCCCTGGTATCACCGCTAGGTACCAGGGCTATTATGTCACGCTGCCTACCTACCTGCTGCCACACTCACACTACTCCTCCATTCCTCCTGCTGCTGCTGCTGTCTGTCTGCTGTGTTTCCCACTGCCAGGGTACACAGATTTTACCTTCTGCTGCCACTCTGCCACCAGCTATTACGTCCAACAATAGCTATATGTGAAATTTGCTGTCAAAAAAAAAAAAAAAAGTAAACCATTAAAAAAAACAAAAGGTTTAATTTTTCTGAGGTGCCCGGGTTGAAAACTGTGTTGTCCCAGTTGTGTATTGGACACGATGTGGGCTTCACGACCGCTGTCGACTGGAACCTCATGCTGTGTATTTACGGCCTGGTACCACCGCTAGGTACCACAGCCTATTATGTCTCGCTGCCTGCCTCATTGACTGCCTGCTGCCACACAATCATCCTCCTCCTGCTGCTGCTCTTGCTGAATTTACCTCCTGCTGTCTGTGTGTTTCCACTGCCAGGGAGCACATACAATGGCGCTTCCACCATGTGCCACCAGCTATTACGCTCAAAAATAGCTGTATTTCTTTAAAAAAAAAAATATATACTTTTTAATACTTTGTGATATTATTTTTAGAGGTGTCCGGGTTGAAAACTGTGATGTCCCAGTTGTGTATTGGACACGATGTGGGCTTCACGACCGCTGTCTGGAACCTCATGCTGTGTATTTACGGCCTGGTACCACCGCTAGGTACCACAGCCTATTATGTCTCGCTGCCTGCCTCATTGACTGCCTGCTGCCACACAATCATCCTCCTCCTGCTGCTGCTCTTGCTGAATTTACCTCCTGCTGTCTGTGTGTTTCCACTGCCAGGGAGCACATACAATGGCGCTTCCACCATGCGCCACCAGCTATTACGCTCAAAAATAGCTGCATTTCTTTAAAAAAAAAAAATATAGAAGAGAAATAAGTGAAGAAGAAGAAGACGATATAGAAGAAGAAGACGAACTTGCTGTTGTTACTTGGAAAAAAAGATGTTTCTTGCATCATTCACCCCCAAAACAAGTGTTGGAAGCTATTTAAGGCCAATTCGAATAGTCAGCTCGAATAATGAGCTCGAATACCGACTCGAATAGTGAGCTCGAATTTCGAGGTCGAATCGAATAGTAAAAAATATTCGACTGGAATATTCGACCGACCTCGAATAATTTACTATTCGAATTCGACCTAACTCGAATAATAAAAAGGGGTATCCGAGCATCCCTGGTCTGCGATATCCTCCTTCATGTCCTCTCGCTTCTTAAAACTTAATCTGAGTAAAACAGAACTAATCATTTTTCCACCGTCTCTGTCCACCTCCCTGTCTGAAGTAACAATAAATGTTAATAACACTCCCATAACTTCAGTTCCCAAAGCTCGGTGCTTGGGGGTGATATTCGACTCCTCTATCTCTTTTATTCCTCATGTTCACTCCATAACCAGCTCCTGCCATCTCCAACTCAAAAACATATCTCGCATCCGTCCCTTTCTCACTCAAGACACAACTAAAATGTTAAAACATGCTCTCATAATTTCTCGTCTGGACTACTGCAATGTAGTACTTTGTGGACTACCGTCTAAAAAACTGGACCCGCTCCAGTCAGTACTGAACTCAGCTGCTCGTCTCATTCATCTTTCTTCTCGATCTTCCTCTGCCGACCCTCTTTGTCAAGCTCTTCACTGGCTGCAAATTAACCAGAGGATTCAGTTCAAACTCCTAACCCTAACCTACAAAGCTCTCCACAATCTCTTTCCCCGGTACATATCCTCACTAATCTCCAGATACAAACCCAATCACAATCTCAGATCGGCACATGATCTTCTGTTGTCCTCCTCTAGAATCAACTCCTCACATTCACGTTTACAAGACTTCGCACGCGCTTCACCCCTCCTCTGGAATGCCCTCCCACAACACATCCGTCACTCGCCAACCTTTGTTACCTTTAAACGCTCTCTAAAAACACACTTGTTCCGACAAGCATATGCGCTACCTTAGGCCACTTCCCTTTGTCCTAAGACCAAATTGCACTCCTACTAGGTATCATAAAACACAACGCCTCTATATATTTGCTGCATACTACCCCTCCTCCTGTTTCCCCCCATTCCCTTTAGATTGTAAGCTTGCAAGGGCAGGGCTCTCTCCACCTTTTGTGTCTTGGTAAGCATTATACATTTTATTCATCATGTTAATTTTATCACTGTCATTACCAATTCTATAATTTGTATTTTGTATCATTCTTTGTATTTTGTTACTAATTATGTATCTTGTATATTGGTGTACACCATTGTCTGTATTATTATGTACCCCATGTTTGTTTCTTACTTTGTACAGCGCCACGGAATATGTTGGCGCTTTATAAATCAATAATAATAATAATAATAATGTGGGCAGCATTCACCAGAAAATCGCAATGTGGGCAGCAGTCACCAGAAAATAATCGTAATGTGGGCAGCAGTCAGATTTTGTGGGCAGCAGTCACCAGAAAATCGTAATGTGGGCAGCAGTCACCAGAAAATCGTAATGTGGGCAGCAGTCACCAGAAAATCGTAATGTGGGCAGCAGTCACCAGAAAAGCGTAATGTGGGCAGTAGACACCAGAAAATCGTAATGTGAGCAGCAGACACCAGAAAATCACAATGTGGGCAGCAGACACCAGAAAATCGTAATATGGGCAGCAGTCACCAGAAAATCACAACGTGGGCAGCATTTACCAGAAAATCACAATGTGGGCAGCAGGCACCAGGAAAAAAAATGCACCTGTGAAAAAAAAACAAATCACTCACCTGGCAGAAGTCTCCTCTCCCGGCATCTGGCTCGCAGCTCCCAGACTATCCTCCTGCAGCACGTCTCCCGTGCTGACAGGCAGAGTGCAGGGCTACGGCAAGATGGCTCCCAAAGCCCTGTACTGGAGACACAAATAGTGTCTTGCCGTAGCCCTGCTCTGCCTCCCGGGAGAGTGCAGGCTGCGGGGAATAAGCTCTACACCTAGCTAGGGGGTCCCGCAATTTGAAGGGTGTCAGCGCTCCCCCCACACATGGCTGGCGGGCCCCGGGCCCCACACACACATGAGCAGGCGGCAGCTGCACTATAACATCCGTGGCTGCCGCTGCTCAGATTCAGGAGGCACTTCCGGTCTCGGTGCGAGGGGGTGGTTCCAGACACCCGGAACACCCCCTTCCGTGTGCCAGTGATAAAGGTTATCATGGAGGCTTTGCAAGAGCAAATTCAGGCATTTGCCGGTGCGGTTGGCCACCTCACCGAGCAAATGGCCACTCAACAACAGCAAATAACTCAGCTTTCCAATCCAATACTATAGCTCAAATCAATGTTAGTGCTCAGCAACCTCCTCCTCCGGCTCATATTCCAGCTACCAATGAGCCAAAAATGCCCTTACCCAAAAAGTTTTCAGGGGCTCGGGGCTGACTTCAGCAATTTTCGCAACCGTTGTATGTCCTATTTTGAGGTCAGGGCGAGGTCTTCAGGTACTAAGTCTCCGAAAATTACCCTTGTAAAAACCCTATTGCAGGCAGACTCCCAAACCTGGGCTTATGGGTTGAGTCCAGGAGATTTAGCTGTTACGTCAGTAGAGAATTTCTTTGATGTCATGGCTGTTATATACGCCGATCCAGATGTTTCAGCTACGGCTACTCATAAGCTGTGAGATCTGCGTCAGGGTAAACATAAGGTGAAAGAGTACGCTGCTGAATTCAGAAAATGGTTGGTTTCAGTTACATGGGGTGAGGCAGCACTCCTCGGCCAATTTCTTTTTGGACTCACAGATACCATAAATGATATGTTGGTGAGCCACTCTGAACTAAAAATTCTGGAGGATGCTATCTCCCTGGCTATACGGGTTGACAGGCGGATTAGGCACAGATGCCAGCACAAGTCCTATTACGCCTCAGGGAACCCTAGAGCAGCTACCGCATCCTCCAGTGGTGAACCAATGGAGCTGGGCTTCTCACGTTTGTCACCCACTGAGAAGCTCAGAAGGAAACAAGCAGGCCTGTGTTTGTATTGTGGGGAAAAGGTCATTTTGCCCAGACTTGTTCTGCTAAAGGTAAGCCTCCGGGAAACTCCCGCGCCTAGGTGAAGTTGGGGAACCTCACCTGGGCGGCCCAGTTGTTCCCCTAAAAATCAAGAAGATTATTTTGACAGTGGTCGTTCATTGGGGTAATGATTCATTTAATACAGAGGCTTTCGTTGATTCAGGGGCAGCCAGGAACTTTATAGATGCTACTTTTGCTACCAATCTGGGTATCCCTGCTCTTCCCTTGCAGAACAAGCTGTATGTAACCGCTATTGATGGTACCCCTTTTCAGTCCAAACGGCCCATCTCTATCACACCTGAGGTATCCTTGCAGGTCGGGGCATTACGCTTTGAGCAGTTACAATTGTATATATTCCACATGCCTTCCAGTCCAATTGTGTTAGGGTTGCCATGGTTACAACAACATAACCCACAATTAGACTGGTGCTCAGGTCAACTCACAGGTTGGTCAACACACTGTCATGATATATGCCTACACTGTATTCCTCTCCTCAGCATCGGGGTCAAACAGATAGCATTACCTCCACCATACGAGGAGTTTGCAGATGTATTCTCCCCCCAATCCGCTGATAAGTTACCACCACATCGTCCTTACGATTGTCCTATTGAATTGTTGCCCGGAACTATGCCACCTCATGGACATTTGTATACTCTCACTGGACCTGAAAAACTGTCCATTAGAGAATAAATTAAAGAGAATCTAGAAAAAGGCTTCATTAGGCCTTCTACTTCTCCAGCCGGCGCCGGCTTCTTTTTTGTTGAGAAAAAGGATGGAGGGTTATGCCCTTGTATTGATTACAGGGGATTGAATAAAATCACTGTGAAAAATAGATATCCACTTCCTTTGATTGATGATCTTTTCGCACAAGTGTCTGGGGCTAAGATTTTCTCTAAATTAGATCTACGAGGGGCATACAATTTGTTCCGAATTCATCAAGGAGATGAATGGAAGATGGCGTTCAATACTCAAGATGGGCATTACGAATATCTCGTGATGCCCTTTGGGTTATGTAATGCTCCAGCCATCTTCCAGGACTTCGTTAATGATATTTTTAGAGATGTATTGGGAAAATTTGTGGTTGTGTATTTAGACGATATTTTGATCTATTCCAGTTCTTTGTTAGAACATCGGGGACATGTAAAATGTGCATTGCAGAAATTACGAGAAAATTCATTGTTTGCTAAATTTAAAAAATGCTTTTTTGAAGTTACACAGGTTCCATTTCTGGGGTACGTCATTTCTGACACCGGGTTGTCCATGGACGAGAAAAAACTCTCCGCAGTGCAGGATTGGCCACCCCCAAAGGCCTTTAAAGCTATTCGAAGATTTGTGGGTTTTGCCAATTATTATCACAGGTTTATAAAGAATTTTTCCACGTTAGTAGCACCTTTAACTGATTTGACCAAGAAGGATGCAGAACCTAACAATTGGTCATCTCAGATATACAAGGCCTTGGCTGATTTAAAGAATGCTTTCTGCTCAGCTCCCGTTTTCACTCATGCTAATGTCAATTTACCATTTATTCTAGAAGTTGATGCTTCTGATCTGGGAGTAGGAGCTGTTCTTTCCCAGTATTCAGGTCGCCCAGAAAAATTGCATCCCTGTGCCTATTTTTCCCAAAAATTCTCCTCTGCGGAGCATCATTATGATATGGGCAATCGTGAGTTGCTAGCAGTTAAAATGGCCTTCGAAGAATGGAGGCATTGGTTGGAGGGAGCTATCGATCCTATCACTGTGTATACAGATCACAAAAATCTGGAGTACATTGAGAAAGCCAAGCGATTGAACCCCAGACAAGCCCGATGGGCACTCTTCTTTTCCCGCTTCAACGTCATTATAACGTATATACCTGGGTCTAAAAAATGTTAAGGCAGATGCTTTGTCAAGAACTTTCGAACCCAAGTCATCCCATGACTCAACCCCTGAAAGTATTGTGTCTTCCCAGTGTGTACTAGCTGCCACTCATGCGGAGGTACTTTCTGATTTGTTCAAGGCCTTGCAGCCATACCAATCAGGAAGTCCTTCAGGTAAATCCCCTAATGTGGACATTGTATCCAGAGCAGGGACAAGGTCCTCCAGCACCCAAGGCTGAGACACCAAAGTGCGCCCCTCCATCCCTCCCACCCCAGCCGTCACACACTAATTGCTATTAGACTAAGAGGGCCACAGGGCCCACAACCTCCCCAACACCTTAATATCTAGTTAGCTGGCTTGCAGTCACTGCTATGTATCCCCTTTTCTTATTTCTTTCTGCTTCATACACAATTAGGAATGACAACTGAATGAATTGTGCGCCCCCTCCTACACTGCGCCCTGAGGCTGGAGCCTCTCCAGCCTATGCCTCGGTCCGGCCCTGATTGTATCACTTTATCTCCGGTTTCAGGTGCTACAAAATTTTCATGAAACCAAGATGACAGGACACCCGGGGGAAACCAAAACTTTAGAACTCTTATCCCGATATGTGTGGTGGCCTTCCATGAAGAAAGACTGTAAATCTTTTGTAGCAGCCTGTGTCACTTGTGCCAGGAACAAGGCATCTAGAGAAGCTCCTCAAGGTCACTTGGTGCCCCTGCCCATTGCATCAAGACCTTGGTCACATATTTCTATGGATTTCATAGTGTATTTACCTCTCTCAGGGGGTAAAAAAGTAATTTGGGTCACTGTGGATCGTTTTAGTAAAATGGCAAACTTTGTACCACTTTCTGGGATACCTTCGGCCCGGGAATTGGCTAACTTGTTCATTAAACATATTTTCCGATTGCATGGGATCCCAGAAAACATTGTCTCAGACAGGGGGTGGCGAGCCTTTTGTGAGTTGCTAGGTATCCAACTCTCTTTTTCATCTGGATTTCATCCAGAAACTAATGGGCAAACTGAGAGAACCAATCAGTCCCTGGAGCAGTATCTCCGCTGTTTTACCTCAGACTGCCAGGACTCCTGGTTGGATTTTCTACTGTTTGCCGAGTTTGCTTTTAATAACCTTCCTAGCTCATCCACCAAATTGTCCCCATTTTGGGTGGTGTATGGCCAGAATCCCAAATTCACTAGTTTCCCATTCACCCCTTCTCCTCTTCCTGTCTTAGAGGAGTGGAGTACGCATATCCAACGGATCTGGCCACAGGTACAGCAGAATCTTCAAAATGCGGTAGCCAGGCAAAAAAGATATGCAGATGCTAAACTGTTACCAGAGTTTGTATTTTCCCCAGGGTATATGGTCTGGGTTTCCACCTGGAATATCCCATTACGCCAACCCTAGCCTAAATTGGGACCTAGCTTCATAGGCCCTTATCCGATTCAGGAGAAAATTAATGAAGTAGTGTACAGAGTAACATTGCCACGATCCATCAAGGGAGTGAACTCATTTCATGTTTCTCTTTTAAAACCAGCAGCTTTTACTGTTCCATCCACAGCCCCTCCCCCACCTGTGGAGGTAGATGGTGAAACAGAATTTGAGGTTGAAAAGATTTTGGACTCCAGGAAGGTTCGGGGTTCTATACAGTATTTAGTTAACTGGAGAGGGCATGGGCCAGAGGAAAGGTGTTGGGTTCCGGCCCATCGGATCCATGCTGATCAATTAATTCTAGATTTTCATCTAGAATTTCCTGATAATCCTGGAGGAGAGTGTTCGGAGACCACTCCTCAAGGGGGGTAATGTAAAACTCTTACCTTCCGGCAGCAGGTCCCGCGACGGCTCCAGCGTGATCCATACGAGCGGCGGGACTGCCGCGCTGACATCCTCCGGCATTATCCCTGGCTTCCATTCGGCGGTGTCTTCCGGGTCTCAAGCGACCCAAAGGTCGCATCGCGCACGCGCGAGATTCGCCGAGCCTTATAGGCTAAGGAGGAGGATGTAGTAGATGAGGTTATGAATGACCTCATCTGATGGGAGTGGCTGCTCATCAGGGAACTTGGATTTAAGGTCGGGAGCAGTTAGTGCTCGCCGACCTTGATACTAATCAGTTAGTTCCTGGTCTAGCTAGCTAGCTATTTGAGTTACATTGATATATTGTATAGACGTACAATATGTATGTACTCTAGATAGTCAGTCGTTCTGTTGATATTTGATAGCTATAATTATAATTCTGTATATCCTCCTGATATTTGATATATAACATCTACTGTTGAATGTCTGTGTACCGACCTTTGCTTGTTCCTCACCTCGTCTTGTCTAGTCCTATTGTTTTACTGTCTTCTGATTACGTTAACGACTCGGCCTGTTGTCTGACTTTGATCCTGCCTGATCCTTACAATACGACTGACATCTGATAACCGTGTATGACTCTGCTCGAAATTGATTACGATTACGTTTAACGATTTTGTACCCCGACTCTGTAAACTTGTGCACAAGTTCTGACCAACCTCGTCTTACCTTGTGTATATATATATTGTGTTATGTATTATACTATTCCTGTTATCCTGTCACGGCCAGCGTGATACTTCCCTTTCCATACGCAAGTATCAGACTTTTTTTTCCCATTGCTTTAGTTTTAATTTTAGACTTCAAAGTAATATACAAATGCTTCAATGTGATTGCTTAGTCAAGGTCTTAAAGGCTTGAATCTCTTTTGAAAAAAAGTTTCCCCCTTTCTGAATCTAGAGGAATTAATGGGACCATCCACCAAGGTCCTTTGTGGACTCTGAACACCTGAATAAATGTATAGCTGTTTTAAGATGAATTCCCAGAGGTGTTTGTCATGGCTGATACCACAGTAAGCACATATGCAAGTAAGGTAACTTGTTAGATGTAATTTAGTATATAAGATAGAGATACACATTATTTAACAATAGAGATGGGCTGAAGTATTCGCCTATCGGATACTTTACGGCAAAGATTTGGGGTGTTCGAACTCTCTCCCCTCGGGCAAATACATAGTGTGTTCAATACTTGACACCTTACCTCACAGTCAGCAGACACATGGCAACCAATCAGCTAGCACTCTCTCCCGGAAACCCCCACCCCCTATAAAAATGCTAGCGCATCAGCCATCTTGGACTCATTATTCGGCTGTTGTTAGAGAGAAAAGGGACAGAGCATTGCTGTACATAAGGAAAGCGTTACCTATGCTTCTTTTTTGTGTCACCACTGCCTTGCTAGCTGGTTACAGCATCCTGAGCAGGCAAGAAGAACTGGTATTGGTATAGATTATGTTTGTTTAGGGTTCTGGCTCCTGAGCACCCAGTGCCTTCAGTGCAGTGTATCTTAAACTTTACATCACAGATGTGCACAAACTCCCAGTGACTCCATGCAGAGCCGGGACAAGGTCCTCCAGCACCCAAGGCTGAGACACCAAAGTGCGCCCCTCCATCCCTGCCACCCCAGCCGTCACACACTGATTGCTTTTATACTAAGAGGCACCACAGGGCCCACAACCTCCCCAACACCTTAATATCTAGTTATCTGGCTTGCAGTCACTGCCATGTATCCCCTTTTCTTATTTCTTTCTGCTTCAAACACATTTAGGAATGACAGCTGAATGAATTCTGCGCCCCCTCCTACACTGCGCCCTGAGGCTGGAGCCTCTCCAGCCTATGCCTCGGCCCGGCCCTGACTCCATGTGCATAAGTGCAATACACCACACCATCATTCATAAGTGTTATCATTGAGGTATTTTGATTATATCACAGATCTGTGTCCAGTGCAGTGTATCTTGAGCTGTACATCACAGGTGTTCGCAGACTCCCAGTGACTCTGTGTGCAAAAGCGCAATACACCACAACATCATTCATAATGCCACTATAGGATCCTTAGTAAGCAGAAGTTAGTTTAAATCCCATAATGGGAGTGATTGGTTACGCAAGTGTGCCCCATGGGGAACTATAGATACGGGCACTGCAAGTCATGTAGACAGATGATTACGGGCACTAAGTTTCAAATAATCCCTAATGACTCATGCGCACCCTGTTTACTTGCCAAACTATATTTGCAATGTATGCACTGTGGTAGGTTTTATATTGGGGAAACCACCAGATCCATTAATGAACATATCAGAGAACCTAAATGACTATAAAACTAAACTGAATGACTACACAGACCTTTCCTGTTTCTTAGATTCTTGAGTGCTTGATGATGATGTCTCATTGTTTATAATGTTTCTTGTTGTATTGAAGACTTTTTGATAGGTCCAATTAGAACCCTAAGGCCCGGTTCACATTAGCAATTTGTGCCAAAACTGTCAGTTCCAACGGATCCGTTGTCCGTTTGAACAGATCCGCTGTGGACCGGTTTAAATCCTCTTCCAGTCCATTTCAGTTCCGTTTGTATCTGTTATGCATACATTTTGTATCAGTTTTCATTTTAAAGGGGAAGTTCTAAGATTAGCATTAAAGATGAGCTATATATACACCAGAGCTCAGAATGATCTGTAAATACATTGTGGTCATTGTTGAGGAGAGAGCTTGCTGTTTGGACAATGGATCCAGTGCATTTCTACAGCTTCTGGCTTGGAATAGCCTCGTTTTTAATTTTCACCTATTAATATGTGGGACTGAGGACTGCTCTTCGCAGGAGATGGTGGGTGCACCCTCTACTCCTTGAAAGGTTGCCCCTGCACTTGTACAATCAGGTCCTAGATGCTGTATGGCCTGATGTCTTCCATCTCTTTCCATAAATCAATAAACTGGGATGGATCCCACTCCTGCAGCACTGCTAGGCCCATGTGCCAAACAAGCTAAGAGGGCCGATGTACAATAGAGGAGTACACAGGAAGCTACTAGAAAGGTCAGTTTTTATAGCCAGTGTGTTGTTAAAGGGAAGGTTCAGGGAAACCTTTAAAAAAATAAAAATCCATATCCAGTTACCTGGGGCTTCCTCCAGCCCGTGGCAGGCAGGAGGTGCCCTCGCCGCCGCTCCAGAGGCTTCCGGTCGTCTTCTGTGGCCGACCCGACCTGGCCAGGCCGGCTGCCAGGTCGGGCTCTTCTGCGCTCCAAGGACGGGCTCTTCTGCGTCCCACGCGGGCGCGCTGACGTCATCGGACGTCCTCCGGGCTTTACTGCGCAGGCGCAGAACTACTGCGCCTGCGCAGTACAGCCCGGAGGACGTCCGATGACGTCAGCGCGCCCGCGTGGGACGCAGAAGAGCCCGTCCTTGGAGCGCAGAAGAGCCCGACCTGGCAGCCGGCCTGGCCAGGTCAGGGCGGCCACCGAAGACGACCGGAAGCCTCTGGAGCGGCAGCGAGGGCACCTCCTGCCTGCCACGGGCTGGAGGAAGCCCCAGGTAAGTGGATAGGGATTTTTATTTTTTTAAAGGTTTCCCTGAACCTTCCCTTTAAGCTCAATTTTCTATTGGTTCCTATTGCCCTGCAAAACCTTCCGGTTTAAGATCCGCAGGGAGAAACAGTCCGGAAAATTAGGGCCTGCAGCATTTTTTCGATCCGGGGACTGGAACGTAGGTAATGTATCCGGAAGGATGGGCGGATGTGTATGGTCCCATAGATTAACATTGGATCTGTTTGTGTCCGTTCCATTTGTACAGTATACGGTCCGGTTCCGATCCGCAAAAAATGCTAATATGAACCGGACCTTAGGGATAAGGATCCCAATGTCATCTATTTAATGTTGATGGTTAAATTTGTAATGTTTACTGGTTGTCTAAAAGGTCATTGTATCCTTTAGCTCACTCATGCCCCCTTGTTTGGAGTACCCAATGAGATGTGTCAAATTCAGACCATTCCTATGGGTCTTCATTTTAGTTTCCCCTCAGTTTGTTCCTGAATGTACCCACGCTACCTTTGATGCACTAGTGTATTTTTTACATATGATGCCCAATAGCAACAACACACTGTGATATGCACCATGGACTTTTTCTAGCCCTCTATTACAGTTCTTCTAAACTTAGCTTTGGTTATCTCCCCTCCCTCTTTCCTTCTCTCCCCCTTTTTTATCCTTACTTTTGCCTGCTGCACATGTTGCCTGCTGCACATGTTTTGGACGCTAGGGGGAGGTCATCCCTATAGCGTACAAATGTATTGTTTACGCGTTGTTATATGCGTAATAATGACAAGGCAGCAAGCCAGTGTGACGCGTAATGCGTAAATTAGTTTAGCGTACGTGTCAATGGAGCACAAGTCCGTTCCAAGAATACACACGTAATGTGAGGGACCAGAAGAGCGGAGAGCGGCACTAGAAGCATGCGAAATCGCGGCAAAAAAAAGCATGCGGAATCGCACCCGCATGCGATTTGCCTGCGGTGATTCGCCGGCGATTCCGCAACGCTATAGTGGAAACGGGCCCTTACTGGTATGTCAACCACATCAATTGTTATGGACTATGCAGAATTTCCATATACTATGTGACAAGCAATTTACATTAAAGTAGTGTTTTTTTGCAGTGCCAGCATCCTCCATTCTTCAACTTTGTGTCATATTTTTCTATGGACCTGGGCCACAGAAAAATATAGCACAAAGTTGAAGAATGGAGGACGCTGGCACTGCTATAAAACACTACTTTAATGTAAATTATCTTTCAAATAAACATAAGCCACCCACATGTCATGATGAATGTCACATTTTAGGCAAAATTCATAAAGTTTCTTAAAGAGAACCCGAGGTGGGGATCTTAGAATCAAATCTATACACAGAGGCTGGGTCTGGCTATAGTGACCAGCCTCTGTTGCTATTTGAATCCCCCCTAAGTCCCCCCTGCGCTCCGCTCTCCCCCATAAATTACAGCCGCGCTGTCGACACGCAGCGTGTCGCAGCGGGCTATGTTTACCTCGCTAGTGTCACTCACACTGCTCCCCCGCCTCCTGCAGAGTGCCGGACCCCGCCCCGTACCTTCCATCCCTGCTGATTGGAGGGAAGGGACGCGGGCGGGGACCAGCACTCTGCAAGAGGCGGGGGAAGCGGCATAAGTGACATTAGCTAGGTAAACACAGCCCGACAGCGCGGCTGTGATTTATGGGCTAGAGCGGAGTGCAGGGGGTAGAGATTTCCCAAACGGTTCCAGGCAAACTTCGGATGGTTCGCCTTCGCAGAGAACCGGGAACCTTTTTTTAAAGTTCGGTTCGCCCATAGATTTTAATGGCTGCCGACTTTAGCGGTTAATAGCAAAGTCCCCTTACATAGTAAAAACACCAAAATTGTTGGGAATGTTAAGTGGAATAGTGGGAACAAGAGGAAAACATTTTTTCAAAAAGACCTTATACTTTTTGAGAAGATCAATTTTAAAGTTTCAAAGTAACATGAGCCGATTCATTAAAAAAAAAGAACCAATTCATTAAAAAGAACCAGATGATTCATGAACTGTTAGTATAGCAGAGAATGCGTCCTGAGCAGGACGTGAAGCTGCCGGCTCCCCTGCTGTCTCTCTGCGCCTGCCTTCACCTGTCACCCTCACCTAGGCTAGCACCTATGGGTGCACCGGGTGCCAGGCTAGGTGAGGGTGACAGGTGAGGAGGTGGGGAGAGACAGCAATAGCCGGCAGCTATGCGTCCTTTCGGACGCATTCTCTGCTATGGGGAAGCGTCTGAGATCTTCAATCAACTTAATTGAAGATCGCAACATAAGAGGATACATTGTTTGTTGGATCGTTTACCGTGGATATTGGCGTGGAATTTTTTTTTAAAGGTACAGGTAAGTATTTATGGTTAATTTAGAATAATAAAATACTTTTCTTGTGGTTATATTTTTATTTCATTTAACCCTTGGTGGAAATGGGTAAGGGGTACTGTGTACCCCTATACTCATTTCTCCTGGGAGAGGGGGTGGGTATCTGGGGTCCCCTTCTTACAGGAGACTCCCAGATGCCACCATGAACCCCCCCAGGGAGTCATCACCCCCATCTCCTCCTGGGGCACCGGAGGTGGGAAAGAGCCCCTTGTCCATGGATTGGACAAGGGTTCCGGGGGGGGGGGGGAGGGGAAGGCTTGGCCTTAACCCCCCCCCCCCCCCCCGAAGCCTCTCCATACCATGGACCATGCGGGCTGGTATAGCTCAGGGTGCGAAGCCCCAGTCGGCCAGGGCTCCGCATTCTGGATATCCCAGCCTGGACCCCACGCCATTTTTTTTCAGGTTTCCCACACACAGCACATAAAAAAAAAAAAAAAAAAAAATGTGCCACTGCTGAGCCATTGCCCTTTGAAATGGTGTGAGATTTTGGAAAGTGAAATAGGGAGCCCAATGAAAGCCTATGGGGAATTTTACCACTTTTGCACCCCTGTAACTCTGGTTTGCGGAGATGTAGGGAACCCAACTTTGGAGTAAAAGTATAACTATATGCCTTCTACCTGCATGAGACATGTCGTAAGATTCAGACGTTGCTAACGGCCATGGCTGCGATTTATGTTCGTCAGAATCTCCACCATTGACATTGCCCAAATAAACAGGTTTTTTTGACCCTAGGCTATGACCTCTCTGGCCTAGGGGCCCCAAACTCACCAGTCATGATCCCCCTAAGAGTTCCTACAATGCTAGAAAATTTGCCGCTGCTGAGCCATTGCCCTTTGAAATGGTGTGAGATTTTGGAAAGTTAAATAGGAGGCCCAATGAAAGCCTATGGGGAATTTTACCACTTTAGCATCCGTCACTCTGGTTTGCAGAGATGTAGGGAACCCAACTTTGGAGTAAAAGTATAACAATATGCCTTCTACTTGCATGAGACATGTCGTGAGATGCAGATGTTGCTAACGGCCATGGCTGCGATTTGTGTACGTCAGAATCGCCACCATTAACATTGCCAAAATAAACAGGTTTTTGTGACCCTAGGCTATGACCTCTTTGGCCTAGGGGCCCCACAAAATCACCGGTCCTGAGTCCCCTAAAGGTCCCTGCAATGCTAGAAAATTTGCCACTGCTGAGCCATTGTCCTTTGAAAAGATTTGAGATTTTTGAAAGTGAAATAGGGAGCTCAATGAAAGCCAATGGCAAAATTCAGCACTTTTGCAGTGCACCTCCATAACCATAACAACACCAAATTTGCAGCATATGTTAAAAAGCTAGCAGGAAACAATATTTAAAGGACTTCCGAGGCCACAAATATGAAAAAAGTTAAATACCTTTTCATAATCCAGATCCATGGAGGACGCCATCTGCACCCTCCCATTCATTCCACCATGGCTGCCGCAGTAATACCGGCCCCGGTCGCGTCCCGACTCCTGACCCCTCAGAACGGGTCGGGTTCTCATTCCACACTCAATATGGCAGATTGCCGTGGCTGTGCAGTCCGCATAGACGCGATTGTGGCTGCGCAGCTCTAGGGCCTCCCCCTGCCGCATCATCAATATGCGTGCATACATCGGACGCATTGGGAGGAGGCTCTAAAGCTGCGCAGCTGCAATTGCATCTATGCGGACTGCGGCAATCTGTGGCGGCCATATTGAGGGGGGAATGAGAACCCGACCCGTTCGGAGGGGTCGGGAGCCGACCGTGGTCGGTAGTACTGCGGGTGCCATGGCGGAATGGACGGGAGGGCGCAGATGGCGTCCTCCATGGATCTGGATTATGGAATGGTATTTAACTTTTTTCATACTTGTGGCCTCGTAAGTCCTTTAAATTAAAAAAAAAAAAAAAAAATATATATATATATATATATATATATATATATATATATATATATATATATATATATATATATATATATTATATATAAATATATATGTATATATATTATGTGTATATATATTATGTATATATATATATATTATGTATATATATATATGTGTATACGCGTTAAAGCTCACCAACTGCGCCAAAGTGTCCCCGATCTGGTGAGTCCTACTCTAACCAGGCAAAAATGCTAGTTTTTATCAGCGTTATACTGGGAACCATGCCAAAAGCCCAGGGGTCAGCTAAATGGGAGAAATGAAATTAAAAACACCTCACCTTCTACTAGCTACTAACTGAACTATGAGCACCGCTCATTTATATGCTTAACTGTGCTAGAGGTGGGCGTGGTTATGCACGCTCACAGGGGAAAATAATATTAGCCAAGGGATGAGCAGCACAAACCAAATTTTATGCAATACTATGCAAAGCATGCACGCAGCACTGGAGAACCCCAATCTCCATAAGAAATATATAAATACAGAGGGTGCTGCAGCACACAACAGGAAAACAGTGACAGGGGCTCTTGGTTACGCTTTAACGCGTTTAAGCTCACCAACTGCGCCAAAGTGTCCCCGATCTGGTGAGTCCTACTCTAACCAGGCAAAAATGCTAGTTTTTATCAGCGTTATACTGGGAACCATGCCAAAAGCCCAGGGGTCAGCTAAATGGGAGAAATGAAATTAAAAACACCTCACCTTCTACTAGCTACTAACTGAACTATGAGCACCGCTCATTTATATGCTTAACTGTGCTAGAGGTGGGCGTGGTTATGCACGCTCACAGGGGAAAATAATATTAGCCAAGGGATGAGCAGCACAAACCAAATTTTATGCAATACTATGCAAAGCATGCACGCAGCACTGGAGAACCCCAATCTCCATAAGAAATATATAAATACAGAGGGTGCTGCAGCAAACAACAGGAAAACAGTGACAGGGGCTCTTGGTTACGCTTTAACTCTCATCCCTGCTCATCCCTTGGCTAATATTATTTTCCCCTGTGAGCGTGCATAACCACGCCCACCTCTAGCACAGTTAAGCATATAAATCAGCGGTGCTCATAGTTCAGTTAGTAGCTAGTAGAAGGTGAGGTGTTTTTAATTTCATTTCTCCCATTTAGCTGACCCCTGGGCTTTTGGCATGGTTCCCAGTATAACGCTGATAAAAACTAGCATTTTTGCCTGGTTAGAGTAGGACTCACCAGATCGGGGACACTTTGGCGCAGTTGGTGAGCTTAAACGCGTTAAAGCGTAACCAAGAGCCCCTGTCACTGTTTTCCTGTTGTGTGCTGCAGCACCCTCTGTATTTATATATTTCTTATGGAGATTGGGGTTCTCCAGTGCTGCGTGCATGCTTTGCATAGTATTGCATAAAATTTGGTTTGTGCTGCTCATCCCTTGGCTAATATTATTTTCCCCTGTGAGCGTGCATAACCACGCCCACCTCTAGCACAGTTAAGCATATAAATGAGCGGTGCTCATAGTTCAGTTAGTAGCTAGTAGAAGGTGAGGTGTTTTTAATTTCATTTCTCCCATTTAGCTGACCCCTGGGCTTTTGGCATGGTTCCCAGTATAACGCTGATAAAAACTAGCATTTTTGCCTGGTTAGAGTAGGACTCACCAGATCGGGGACACTTTGGCGCAGTTGGTGAGCTTAAACGCGTTAAAGCGTAACCAAGAGCCCCTGTCACTGTTTTCCTGTTGTGTGCTGCAGCACCCTCTGTATTTATATATTTCTTATGGAGATTGGGGTTCTCCAGTGCTGCGTGCATGCTTTGCATAGTATTGCATAAAATTTGGTTTGTGCTGCTCATCCCTTGGCTAATATTATTTTCCCCTGTGAGCGTGCATAACCACGCCCACCTCTAGCACAGTTAAGCATATAAATCAGCGGTGCTCATAGTTCAGTTAGTAGCTAGTAGAAGGTGAGGTGTTTTTAATTTCATTTCTCCCATTTAGCTGACCCCTGGGCTTTTGGCATGGTTCCCAGTATAACGCTGATAAAAACTAGCATTTTTGCCTGGTTAGAGTAGGACTCACCAGATCGGGGACACTTTGGCGCAGTTGGTGAGCTTAAACGCGTTAAAGCGTAACCAAGAGCCCCTGTCACTGTTTTCCTGTTGTGTGCTGCAGCACCCTCTGTATTTATATATTTCTTATGGAGATTGGGGTTCTCCAGTGCTGCGTGCATGCTTTGCATAGTATTGCATAAAATTTGGTTTGTGCTGCTTATCCCTTGGCTAATATTATTTTCCTCTGTGAGCGTGCATAACCACGCCCACCTCTAGCACAGTTAAGCATATAAATGAGCGGTGCTCATAGTTCAGTTAGTAGCTAGTAGAAGGTGAGGTGTTTTTAATTTCATTTCTCCCATTTAGCTGACCCCTGGGCTTTTGGCATGGTTCCCAGTATAACGCTGATAAAAACTAGCATTTTTGCCTGGTTAGAGTAGGACTCACCAGATCGGGGACACTTTGGCGCAGTTGGTGAGCTTAAACGCGTTAAAGCGTAACCAAGAGCCCCTGTCACTGTTTTCCTGTTGTGTGCTGCAGCACCCTCTGTATTTATATATTTCTTATGGAGATTGGGGTTCTCCAGTGCTGCGTGCATGCTTTGCATAGTATTGCATAAAATTTGGTTTGTGCTGCTCATCCCTTGGCTAATATTATTTTCCCCTGTGAGCGTGCATAACCACGCCCACCTCTAGCACAGTTAAGCATATAAATGAGCGGTGCTCATAGTTCAGTTAGTAGCTAGTAGAAGGTGAGGTGTTTTTAATTTCATTTCTCCCATTTAGCTGACCCCTGGGCTTTTGGCATGGTTCCCAGTATAACGCTGATAAAAACTAGCATTTTTGCCTGATTAGAGTAGGACTCACCAGATCGGGGACACTTTGGCGCAGTTGGTGAGCTTAAACGCGTTAAAGCGTAACCAAGAGCCCCTGTCACTGTTTTCCTGTTGTGTGCTGCAGCACCCTCTGTGTATATATATATATATATATATATATATATATATATATATATATATATATATATATATATATATATATATATATATATATTATTTTATTATTTTAATGTGCTGAGTGTGGGAAATCTGCAAAAAAGAGCCTCTGTAACCCCTCGTCCCCCATGCAGGCTGGGATAGCCAGAATGCGGAGCCCCGGCCGACTGAGCTATACCAGCCCGGGGGCGAGGGGCGGCCACACCCTCCCCTCCGCCCCCCAGAGCCCTTGTCTGTCCAATCCATGAACAAGGGGCTCTTCCCCACCTCCGGTGCCCCAGGAGGAGGTGGGGGCGACGACTCCCTGAGGGGGGGCGGTCATTCATGGTGGCATCTGGGAGTCCCCTTTAAGAAGGGGACCCCAGATGCCCACACCCTCCCGGGAGAAATTAGTATAGGGGTACAAAGTACCCCTTACCTATTTCCACAAAGGGTTAAATGAAATAAAAACACAACCACGAAAAAAGTCCTTTAATTTTCTTAGCCAGAAATACTTACCTGTACCTTTAAAAAAAAATACCCCCGCCAATATCCTTGGTAAATGATCCAACGAATTACAGTATCCTCTTATGTTGCGATCTTCTATTAAGTTGATTAAGTTGATTGAAGATCTCCGAAGCCTCCCACCCACATAGCAGAGAATGCGTCCTTTCCTATGCATAGCTGCTAGCTCCCGCTGTCTCTCCCCACCTGCCTGCCTGCACCTGTCAACCCCCACCTAGGCTGGCACTTAGGTGGGGGTTGACAGGTGCAGGCAGGTGGGGAGAGACAACAGCGGGAGCCAGCAGCTTCACGTCCTGCCGAGGACGCATTCTCTGCTATACTAACGGCTCATGACTAAGCCAGATCTTTTTAATGAATCGGTTCTTTTTTAATGAATCAACTTTTATTTTTAACTTTAAAATCGATTTTCTCAAAAACTAAGTTCTTTTTGAAAATAAATTTTTCCCCTTGTTCCCACTGTTCTTCTTAACATTCCCAGTAATTTTGGTGTTGCTAGCTTTTAAAGGGGCTTTGCTATTAACCGTTAAAGTCGGCGGGGGTATATTTTCCCAAGGTCAGAAGGAGAATTTACATTGAAACTTTAAAATTGATTTTCTCAAAAACTATAAGGTCTTTAAAAAAAAAAAAACATTTTTCCTCTTGTTCCCACTGTTCTTCTTAACATTTCCTGCAAGTTTGGTGTTTCTAGCTTTTAAAGGGGCTTTGCTATTAACTGCTAAAGTTGGCGGGCGTTTATTTTTCCACAGTCAGAACAAAGTTATTTTAAAATTATTTTCTCAAAAACTATAAGGTATTTTTGAAAAAAAATGTTCCCCTCTTGTAGTCACTGAAAGATCTCAGGTGTTAGACACCTTGAAACATCTTTTCCATCACTTTTCTGGCCAGCATAAATGTTTCTAGTTTTCAAAGTTCGCCTCCCCATTGAAGTCTATTGCGGTTCGCGGAAGTTCGTGCGAACCGAACCTTCTGCGGCAGTTCGTGAACCGGGCTCGCGAACCACAAATCGGAGGTTCGCGACATCTCTAGCAGGGGGGACTTAGGGGGGGATTCAAATAGCAACAGAGGCTGGTCACTATAGCCAGACCCAGCCTCTGTGTATAGATTTCATTCTAAGATCCCCACCTCGGGTTCTCTTTAACATTTCTGGGCTTAGCAAAATTTGAAATTTCACTTATCTATTTACAATACTCTCACCACTAAAGTTTTTAATACATATTAAAGCTATATTTATCCATCCTTTTCACTTTTCCTGAACTACTGCTACTCTCTGCCTTACAATTCACCTCAAATTTACATTTAAGCTGCTGTCTTTTGCCTTTTTAAATTAATTCACAGCTCCTGCCTCCTTCTGTATATCAGACCTGAAATGAAAATGCATTCTAAACTGCCATCTTCTCTACCACAGTTATCTACTAATATCCTTTATCCAGTGACAACTCTTAGATATCTCTAGATTGGCTTCCATTCTATGGAATGCACTTTATCATCTTATTATAATGTAATACCCATCTCTTTCTTAACCTTTCATTATTAAAGAGACACTGAAGTGAAAAAAATATGATAGAATGATTTGTATGTGTAGTACACCTAAGAAATAAAACATTAGGAGCAGATACATACGTCTAATATTGTTTCCAGTACAGGAAAAGTTAAGAAACTCCAGTTGTTATCTATGCAAAAGAGCAATTGAGCTCCAAAACGTTCAAAATCGCAGGGAGCTCTGTCTTTTGAAGCTAATTATCTCAAGTGCCAGTCATTGTATTTTCTTTTTCTCTACAGAGGACAAGCCAAAAGTGCACTATCCTGCTCTGTAACATCATTTAGCTTGCTGAGTAGTGTGTAAACTGCAAATATTAGAGAATGATGTAATGTTATAAAAAAAATATATATATAACTGAAAATAAAAATAAGAATATGTTCTTTGCTACTAATGTTCTAGTAATTATCTGTACTAAACATACAATTCATTATATCTTTTTTTCCGCTTCAGTGGCTCTTTAAAGGACTTACGAGGTGAAAATAAACTTTTGAGAAAAACAATTATATCTATCTTACTTCTCCTAAAAATGACTTTTTTAGATATCCCACAGTTTTATTTTATATTTGAATCTAGTTTTTAAGTTTTTACTGTTTTATTGTTTTTGCTCAATGACACATTCATTGTAGTATGCCAGAGCTCAAATTAATGAACTATTGACTCTTTTTATCTCTTTCCTGCTCTTAAAAGCCATTTACTGACAGAAAAATGTTTTATGGCTGTAATTACTTATCAATGAGGGTTATGCTATAGTCTGACCCAGTCCGACCCGGTCCCGACCCAGACAGAAACTGTCACTTGCATATTTGATTTTTAACTTTTCCAAGCAGAGAAAGAAAAAAAGGAACACAGCCTAGTTATTAGTGTGCTCGGCACTGTACATACACATGTCTATCTCATCATGTCACATTTCACCTCGTAAGTCCTTTAAGAGACCCAAATATAGAAAAAAAAACTTCAAAAAAATGTTCAACCTTTCACATGTTATGCCGTGTTTCCCTGAAAATAAGACAGTGTCTTATATTAATTTCTTGCTCTAAAAGATGTACTAGGGCTTATTTTCAGGGGATGTCTTATATTTCTATTAGGAAGTGTCTCTCAGCAGAACATTTCCTGTTCCGTTGCACTGTGATGTTCATGGATTTGAAAGTATGCTACTGTACTGATCAGGCACCTGACCTGTCTTTCCTGCACACAGTTAATAACCTTGCTATGTGCTGGGATGAAAGGGTAGGTCTTCTTTTCAGGGAAAGAGGTAGGAGGCTTGTGATGCCTAAATCAGTGTTTTTTTTTTTTATTTTGTCATTTTAGTAACTTTTGGGAGGATGTTGTAAAATTGCAACGCTGGGCTTGTAGAGTAGCAGAATTTAAATAGTATCACTCACACTCTGAACACATGTAAGGAACAATTGAAAGGTTTTTGTTTTTTTTACTTTACAGTTTATAAAGAACCACATAAGTTTATGTATATACACAATAACAATAGTATAATAAAGAAAAAAAGTAATTTTTCCAATAACATTTTTATTTCAGAAAAGAATGGTACATAGTATTTATAACATGTTGTACAATATTCTGTTTACAGATACAAGCTAGTTTACAAGATGAACAATATCGACATTTAAATCTTGAGTCAACGAAGGGGGACTCCGATTATATCTAACCCAACTGAGAAAGGGCTACTTATCTCCAACCACTACCCAAGAATAATAGGTGGAAGGAGAGCGGTAGTGTTCCCAGCTGCTTATAGAGAAAGGCGCAGGGGCAAGGACCTACCATTCTCATAACTAAAGACAGAAAATTTTACAGGGATAGTGTCACGATAAGTGTCAGCAAGTACAAAGTTCCGAGTATTTGGTGATCTTCAGTATCATCAAATAATGCAGATACTATACCTGATTATATGGTGATCTGCAGAATCACCAATAATGCAAGTATAGCCACACAGAGCAATATCGAAACCTGAGTCTCTCTTTATTAAATTGAGTGTAGTGATTGGTGCAAACAGTAATACTGACAGATTTAGCAGTACCTCAACAGAGGAGCTGGTGGGCCCTGTCAATAAAGTGAACACCTCACCAGTGACAAGGGCTCACTGGTGAGGTGAGTGGTCAGACTGATCGAGTAGGCAACAGACAGGCAGATACAGTACAAAATCGGAAGGCAAAGAGGAAACAATAAACGAGCAGAGTCGGCAACAGTATCAGATGGTCTAAAGTACAGAATCACTGGACAGGAGGATAAATGAGTTCAGGCAGAGTTGGCAACAATATCAGATGGGCTAAGGTACAGGAGTGTTGAGAGTAAGGATAGTCAGAAACGAAGCAGAAGTCTTACACAGATAATACAGTAATAAATCACAATCCTAGAACTGTGTGAAATCCCCGGTTTCCTCCCGGATCAAAGCACACCGGTTCTAACTAAGGTCTGAGCACTTACACGAAGTGATCGCAACAGCAGACACCGGGCAACTGACAGCCCATGTATTTTATGCAGGAAGGTAATCCTCAGAGCCGCCCAGCCAATTAGCGGTGAGGTGCATCCTCCGTGACGTCAGCCGACCCGCAGGTCAGCTGATGCGTCTACTGGACGCGTAAAGGTCTCGCCGCTGGCCGCGCGCATGCGTAGCCCTGAGACTGTGCGCGGGCGAGAGTCCCGTGCGCGGCGTGCTCTGCTGAGCGGCGGGGATGGCGGCGGCCACGCTGCTCTCCGTGACCGCCGTATCCCCGCTGCTCATTACAGATAGTAAATAGGATTTTGCTGATAACCTATGTGCGGTAATAGTTGTAGTGACATCTTGTAGCTAATTCCTAAATTATACCTATTGAGACATTATATTAAAACATACCATCATCTGATTTTCGGGTAAAAATAGTAAATTGACAAAAGTCGTTTAGGTAGGTTCTAAGTTGTTGATTGAGGAAAATATAAAATGTATATTTAGAGACTAAGATAGATTATATGAAATAGAGATAGACTTGAATACAAATCAGATAAAATGAAATTTAAAAGGAAAAACAAAAAAACATAGGAAGATAATAGCAGAAGAGAGAAAAGAGAACTAGTTCCACTTGTATAACTCTTTAACAACTAACACTATTGCCTTTAATGGTCATTACCATAACACAACTAAGGGATTACAGGAGATTTATGTTGCGTTGTCGAAAAGATCCTTGATCTAATATATTTTTCCATAGTAAGGTTGCTTTCAAAGATGGAAAGCACCTGGTGAAATGGAAGGGCGGTATTTAATTTCCAATTGCTTGCAATTATATGTCTGGATGCAAAAATTAAATGAGCGATAGAGAGTCTGGCTGTTATGGGAATTGACTCAAGGCCAATGCCTAATATTGCTATTTCGGGAGATAATTTAAATTCCACATAGAGGTGACGTTTAATATATGTGTCTACTTCCTGCCATAGTGTTTGTACTATATCGCAATTCCAAGTCATGTGGACTAGTGTACCTATGAAAGAGGAGCATCTCCAACAGAGTGGTGATGTTTTAGGATTAAAAGACGGCGAACTTTCTTGGAGTTAGGTACCATTTAGATACTATCCTAAAGAACCCTTCCCAATGAGATGTGCATTTGGAAAGATTTAGAGTCATTTTGTTAGCGAAGAGTAATTGTTCTGATGTAATATCGGTGGAGAGGTCAACTGACCATGTGAGTGAATATTTAGTTAATGTAGATATCTGAATATTAGATAGTTCAGCGTACCAATTTGCGATTGCTCCTTTTTCTGGAATTTTAGCATTAAGCATGGTCAGAATTTTGTGTGATATTGTTGGAATTTTGAGTTTCCGTGCTTTAATACAGTCTAACACTCTATAGCATGTGAAGAGTGTAGAAGAGTCCATTTGATATTCTTGTGTAATATTTTGAAGTTTTTTCTCCTTGTCCCCTAGGAAAAAATAATTCAGATAGATTATGCCTACATCTGTTAGAGCTTTGACATTTAGCTCTTTTATAAATAATTGCAGTGTGGAAATATGGATTTGAGGGTGTATTTTCTTTGTTTGTCTGAGGGGTGTTTTAGGTAATGTTCCCAAGCTAGTAGGGTAGCTTGAATTGTGGGATATATGATCTTGGGAGGTTTGAGGCCTAACAGTATACTGCATAGTAGGTCTCTAGGTGATGAGTGTACAATTGTTTTTTCTAGTGAAACCCAGTTCTTCCCTGTATTGTTTGACCACCAATAGTTTACATATTCTAGATTACATGATAGATAATATGATTCGATATTTGAAACACCCAAACTTCCTAGTCTTTTTGGTGTGTAAGCAAGAGAGGGTGGAGTTCTGGATTTACGCCCAGACCAAATAAAGTTGGTCATGATTTTTTTTTTTTATGTCCTTGCAGAATGAACCTGGAAGTGGAATAGTTAGAGTCCTAAAAACATAAAGAATCTTTGGTAGGATGAACATTTTGAACGCGGCTATTCTGCCCGTCCATGAGAAATTAAATTTTTCAAGGTTTGAGCAGTCATTCCTTATTTGGGAGAGTAGTGGTATGAAGTTTTGTTTTATAAGGTCTTCCTTTTTTGCTGTCAATTTGATACCCAGGTACTGTACCGCCAAGTCTGCCCAGGGAAATTCAAATTTTTGTTTAATAGTATTATTTATTTTGGGAGTTATATTCATGCCCAGTATCAGAGATTTATTTTGATTTAATTTGTAGTATGAGGCTTCCGAGAAGGTCTGCAGTTTTCTAAGAAGATGGGTTAGTGAATTGATTAGTTCTGTAAGAAGAAGGGCTATGTCATCTGCAAAAAGACTGATAAAATGAGAAGTCTTTCCTATTGTTAAACCCCTAATATTGGGAGACAGTCTTAATTTTTGAGCACGTGTTTCTATAATTAGAACATAGTAGTAAAAATGTTTCAGTACCGTGTTAGCCAAACAATATATGTAGGTTGAACAAAACAAAGTCTTGTAAAAGTAATACCTTTTAATGGCTAACTGATAAAGTTAAATAATGCAAGCTTTCTGGGATCTAGTCCCCTTCTTCAGGCATATTTCCATATGTTAGCTGCAGTAAAACACTGATGCAGATAAATAGCAAACACAAAGATGGCAGTTGTGCTGGTTGCAGTTTAGCAGTTAGATGTCAGGTGATCAGCAGGCTGGAGCCAGTGAGCTCATGCAAGCAAACATGAAATCTAGCAGGTTTCTGAAGATCATGAAGCCAAGTCAATCATGTTAAATAAGGAGTCATGAATCCCGTTCCACAAATTGGAGATACTGGACAAGCAAATACAGACACGCTGTCGCTACAACCTCAACACTCAAGAAAGGAAAGCAATACTGAACCTTAAAAGCAATAACATGCTAGGCTGGCTTCAGCATGTAGTGTTGGTGGTACAGTGCCACTGTACCACCAACACTACATGCTGAAGCCAGCCTAGCATGTACCATTTATGCTCAATCCATTTATGCTCAAAAATACAATTCCGCGGAAAGCGGTGACCATCCCTACTACAGAGAGAGAGAGAGATGAATCTACCTGGCTATCTGGGGTTCTCTTTGGACAACTGTTGAACACAAAAGGCAAGGCCATGCCTGGCTACAAATCCTTAAGCAGTGGCTGGATGGTGTAATGGTTAAGGGCTCTGCCTCTGACACAGGAGACCAGGGTTCGAATCTCGGCTCTGTCTGTTCAGTAAGCCAGCACCTATTTATTAGGAGACCTTAGGCAAGTCTTCCTAACACTGCTACTGCCTATAGAGCGTGCCCTAGTGGCTGCAGCTCTGGCGCTTTGAGTCCGCCAGGAGAAAAGCACGATATAAATGTTATTTGTCTTGTCTAATTTTTCTCTTGGATTGAGCATAAATGGTACATGCTAGGCTAGCTTCAGCTAGTAGTGTTGGTGGTATAATGGATATGTTAGTTACCTACCATACACTGAGACCTGGGTTCAATTCCCAGCCACGGTATGTAAGCTGGCTTTTAAAATACTATAATTCCCTGGCAGATGAGACCCTCCTCCCTCCGGTAGGAGGGAATAGGTAGAAGGTTTTTTTTGCGAACTGAACTTTCCGCGGAGGTTCGCGAACCGAAAATCGGAGGTTCGCGACATCACTAATTGTGGCCTCTAAATATTCTTTCGGTATGGTGGCTCCATTCAAAAAGGAGTTAGAGAGATCAGATAAAATTGGAGAGAGAATTTGTGAGTAGTTAATGAAATATTCGTTTATGAAGCCATCCGGGCCCGGGGCTTTATTTCTTTTTAAAGATTTGATTGCTTTTGAGATTTCATAGATTGTAAACTGTGCATTTAATCTATCTAATCTATCTAAATGTGTAGGTGACAGAGAGGGTAAATTAATAGATTGAATATAGTCCTTAATAATTTGTGGAGAGGGTTGTGGGGTATGTGGATCGTCCTTGAAAATCTTAAAATTTAAAACCCATACAAATAAGAAGTACATTTCTCCCAGAGTAAAATGAGACATAAATTACTTTTCTCCTATGTTTCTGTCACTTACAGTAGGTAGTAGAAATCTGACATTACCAACAGATTTTGGACAAGTCCATCTTCTCATAGGGGGGTTCTCAGGGTTTTATTTTTAAAAGCACTTAGTGAATGGCAGTTGCTCCGTCCAACTGCCAAAATATTGTGCAGCAAGCAGGGAGGCTGGCCAGGATCTTTGCATTAATCATTTTCAGGGAATGTCATTATAAATAATAATGCTGGGAATTCACCATGCAAATTTCTGTTAGATTCTTCTGTTAGATTTTCTGTTAGAATGCATAATTAGATTATTTTCTGTAGCGAATGGTCATTATCTCTTGTGCATTGTCGTCTGTTTATCTCCTGCTGAGTAGAACAATGCCTAATTGCTCGGCAACTAGATGGTAAGATAGATAAATTTCCAACATGTTGAACTTTATCTATCTGGCAGGTAAATCTAACAGAAAATTGTATAGTGTATTTCCAGCATAAAGGCTATGCTGAAAATCCCCATGAAGAGATGGACTAGCCCAAAACCTGTTGGTAATGTCAGATTTCTACTACATACTGTAAGTGACACCAACATAGGAGAAAAGTAATTTATGGCTCATTTTACTCTGGAAGAAATGCACTTCTTACTTGTATGTGTTTTAAATTTTAAGATTTTTTTGCGACAGTTCCTCTTTAAGGACCATTATTTTAAAGGAAAGGGCAGGTACTGAGGAGGAGAGCCGTCAGTTTGCATACAAACAATCATTAACCCTCTACACTCAAGACCCTCACAGCAAGCATTAAAAACTGCTAGATTACAAAAATATGTGGTTGCAGAAGAAGGACATTAGCATCCAAAATGTATTGCATGCAAAAGCATTGTGTACTAGACCCTTTGATCAGCAATGAGGTTTCTGATTATGAAAAGGGCCCCTACTCTATAATAATCTATAAGCAACCAAACATTTCATGTTCATTCCCTGGGATTCATGCTCAAACACTGTCAGGCTCTACCATTCTAGGGAACATATGCATGCATATAAATCAGTTTAAGATCAGTTTAAGATATCCAGGGAGCAGCGAACTGCACTACTTAAACAAATCGAATAAATGGGCAGTACTGGCATAAGGGGCAGGAGAGCTATAGCCTTCAGCCAGAGCACAATTGATGATAAGTCATAGATACAATAAAGGAGAAACATGCTCAACCTACTCAGGGGGCCATGATTTTAAAGGAAAGTGCAGATGCTGAGGTGAGTGGTCAATGTACATTCAAACAATACTTAACCCTCTGTACTCAAGACACTCAATACAAGCTGGAAAATTAACAGTATCATAAACAGAATTATGTAGTTGTAGAAAGGGGACATTGGCTTTCAAAATGGATTGCATGTAAAAGCATTATGCGCTAGACCCTTTCAACAACAGTGAGGTTTCCCATTATAGAAAAGGTCCCTACTCTACCTACACCAGTCAGGAAGCTACCAAACATTTCATGCTTAACCTCATAACCTGAGATACACGCTGACTGGTATAGGTAGAGGAGGGGCCCTTTCCATAAGGGGAACCTCATTGCTGGTGAAAGGGTGTAGTGTACAATGCTTTTGCATGCAATACTGTAAGGTCCGCTGTGCCTGGGCAGCGGTGGAATGCCAAGACTCAGGCTGCAGTTCCGTCTTCCGGGTCTCGGCTAGCTGCTGACGTCAATGGAATGCAAGGTGCTTCTCAGATCTCATTGGATAGGTGGAGGACGCGTTCCCAGTACACGCTCCGCAGATGTAAGCAAACTCTGACGTTCATGTGTGCGTGTCAGCTAAGCTGACACGCTGGATTGCTATTGGTTTTTTTTCAATTCTGCTTTTGTTGATTGGCTAGTTCTAGTATTTAAACCTGGTGACTGGTTAGAGCCCCCAGTCATCGCCCGTGATAGCATTAGCTTTGGCTTGGTGCTGGGTAGCGCTTACTGTCTTATTGGATTCCTGTTGCTGACTATTGCTTTGTATCTTGACCATGCTTAACCTCTGCTCGATTCCTGTTGCTGACTACTGCCTTGTATCCTGACCACGCTTAATCTCTGTTGGATTCCTTTTGCCAACCTTGCCTTGTACCTGGACTACGCTTTGCCTTGCCGCCTGGATTGACCTTTGATTGGGCACGGATTTGCATGAACTCTGCCTGGACTGACTTTGGCTTGCCTTGACTATGCTATCTCTGGAAAGTTCCTATCTGGACTACCTCTCTATCACCAGGAACTCCTGGCACTTCTGCCACTTGATTCACTCATCTGGATAGCCTCGTCCACTAGGCCTCAGACTATCTTGTGTGTGTGTGTGTATATAAATATATATGTGTGTGTGTATATATATATATATATATATATATATATATATATATATCTCCAATGTGCACATATTGCATTGCCAAGAATTATCAGGTTCTGCCTGGTGGATTAACTACCCGTCAGACTGTATGCTACATCTACCTGCAGGGTGTATTGTAGTATTGTGTTAGGCAGGAGCTTGAATAGGTGCTATGGGCTGGACTCTGGGTCAGTAATATGGGCTTACAGTCTGAACTTTGGTTATTGACCAGACAAGCCTGACAGTATCACAGGCCAGAAATCCGCTTTTTCAAGATGGACGCAAAACGGGGAGCGTTCACAAATGGAGGTACTTGCTGAAATGGTATCTCAACTGAAAATTTCTGTGGAGGAAGTTCAAAAGAAATATTTACAAATTGAGCAACAGCTTACTCTTGCTACATCCCAGGCTGTTCCAGTGCCTGCTGCTAGTCCTCCTGCAGACTCTGTTCCAGTTCCATTGAATCAGCCTAAATCAAGATTACCATTAACTGACAGTTTCAATAGAGATAGGTCTAAGTTTAGACTTTTCAAAAATGCCTGTTATGTGCATTTTTTCCCTGATGCCCAGAACATATGCCAGGGAAACTACCAGAGTTAGAGCCATAATATAATTGTTACAAGGTGAACCCCATGCCTGGGCTCTACGATTGGTTGATCAGCAGAATGTTGCACTCACCAATACCACCACCTTGTTTGAGGCTTTTTCTGAACTGTATGATAATCCTGGAATAGAAGATACAGCTGAAGCAGCTCTTAGGGCCTTACGGCAAGGGAAACGTTCAGTGGAGAAATACATTACGGAGTTCCGAGGTTGGTGTGCAGATACTCAGTGGAATGAAGCTGCTTTAAAGAATCAGTTCAGATTGGGACTTTTAGAACAACTCAAGGATAAAATTGCCCGAGTAGGGGTCCCAAGTACCTTGAAGGAACTTATTAGTCTTGCCATTCAGATTGACAGACGTCTCAGAGAAAGACGACTGGAGAAACTGGTTTCTCAGAAGCTGAACTAGATTCCTCCAAAACCATCACTTCCTCCAATTCCTCCATCCAACACTCCTGTCAATCTGAGCCTGAACCTATGCAGTTAGCTTTCTCTAAACTCTCTTAGAAAGAAATTGTAGGAGAGTAGAAAGATTGTTTCTATTGTGAGGAGTCTGGACATGTTCTCCATTCATGTCTGTAATAGATAGCGGAGATACCGCCGCAGAGACAAGCGGCATGGCGGCTATCTCTGTGTATCAGCCGGCGGCCTCTGCCGCGCAGTTACATACTGGTGCTCTGCCTGGTCCTTCTACTGCACATGGATTGAGGGCTACGCGCGCGACAGGACCTTTATGCAGTACTTTGGATTGGCTGAGTGACTGGGGCGGCGCTGTGGAGCATCCCTGTATATATAGTACTAGTCTGTCAGTTGCTCGTGTCTGCTGTTGCGAATGCTAATGTGTTCGCGCTCAGACCTTAGTCAGATCCCAAAGTGTGCTAGAACCAGCTGGAGCTGGGGATCCACACTTAGCCAGATTCTGTTGATACCTTAAAGTACTAATTACATTGTATTATCTGTTATGACCTTCTGCTTCCTTTGACTACTCTCCTGCTTGTTGATTCTGTACCTCTGCCCATCTGATTCCTGTTGCCGACTCTGCCTGAACTTAACATTGAATCAGCCTTCTGTCTTTGTACTTTATCTGTCCGTACGTTGCCTAATCTGTCTGATCTTTCTGTCCTCACCAGTGGGCCTAGCCACTGGTGAGGGATCTGTATTAGCTTTCACCTGCTCCTCAGGTGAAGCTTAGCTGCAACACTGTCTGTAACACCTGCTCCTCAGGTGTCCACTAGCTGCAGTATAGTCTTAATCACTTGTTCCTCAGGTGATCCTCCTTTTGCAGATCTGCCTGTAACGCCTGCTCCTCAGGTGTTCACTGGTTGCAGTATAGTCTTAATCACCTGCTCCTCAGGTGATCATCCTTTGCAGCACAGTTGGTGGTACCTGCTCCTCAGGTGTCCACTGGCTGCAGTACAGCCTGACTCGCCTGCTCCTCAGGTGATCATTGGCTGCAGTACTGTCTGAGTCACCCGCTCCTCGGGAGACCTCCTCTTCCTTTACTGTTGCACCAAACAGTATCTCACATTGGTTGTCCTGTGTCTGGCTATACTAGCATTATTGGTGATTCTGCAGATCACCACATAATCAGTTATAGCATCTGTATTATTGGTGATACTGCAGATCACCAATAATCAGAAAATCTGTTCGTTGACAACAATCGTTACAATCTCCCAATAAAACAAAGAGGTTGGAAAACTACAATGCTAAACTGAGGTGGAGAAAACCAAGTGTGTGCATTTCTGTTGATTGATTACTTTGAATTCCTTTACTTTCTGATTGGTTAGTCCTTGTATAAATGTAAGGTGAGCGCCCTCTTTCATCGCCCATGATAGCCTATGCTGGGCTTGTTGCTGAGACTGCGCTCACACCAAGTTGCCTGTATTCCTGCTGACTAAGTCTGCCTCTTGACTAAGCTTCTTTCAGTTTCCCCAATCGTTGCCGACCTCTGCCTGTACCTGACCACACTTTTTTATTGGATTACCTGTTGCCGACTCAGCTAGTACCTGGATTCCCCTGACTGCCGCCTGGATCGACCCCTGCTTGTAAAAAGGACTTCCATGAACTTTGCCTGCACTAACTATAGCCTGTTATTGACCACGCATCTGTCTAGTGATTATACTTCAGCCACAGCCTGCTATCTTGTTATCATCTGGACTGCCTCAGACTATAGGCCTCAGATGATTATTAAGTATACTATGTTTGCATTGCTCATTGTTGTGTTTGGTGATTGCTGTCTGTAAGTTTGTATACTACATCTGCCTGCAGGATATTGTAGTTTGTATTAGGCAGGAGTTTCCGCAGGCGTTAGGGCTGGGCTATAGGTCAGTCATTTGGGCATACAGCCTGACTTATAGCAGATAACCAGACAAGCCTGTCAGTATCACGCGCCAGAAAATCCCCTATCATGTGAGACTAATCAGGGGTGTCTCCACATGGAGGAATTGCAACAACAAATTCTGCTCCTCACAGGAGCCGTGAATCAACTCACAGAATGTAACGATTGGTGTCAGCAACACAGTTTTTTTCTGATCATTGGTGATCTGCAGTATCACCAATAATACAGATGCTATACCTGATTATATGGTGATCTGCAGAATCACCAATAATCAGGCATGCTCAGATCTACCAAAATTCGGTTCGGGTACATTCGAATTCGGGTCCGCATGACATTCGAATTCGCCTTCGACCACGAAATTCGGTGCGTATTTACATTCGGTTCGGGGTTACGCCTCAAAATTCTGTAAAAATTTGTGTTCGCGAATTCGGGGTTTTTTTTGTGTGTTTTTTTTAAAGGGAAATCACATTGAAATAGTTGTACTTAAAAAAAAAAAAAAAAAAAAAAACGTGACGTGTGGCACTGGCAGCAGGCAATGCATTGTGTGGACCCTGGCGGTGGGACCACTGACAGCAGGAGGATAAATACAGCAGCAGCAGGAGGAGGAGTGACGTGTGGCACTGGCAGCAGGCAATGCATAGTTACTCTTTTATTAAAAATACTGCAACATATATACAAAAATTATAAAATACCCAAGTAAATAAATAACAAAACATTAGGCTAACCGCCTTAAGTACCTTAGTTCTTTAGTCCATAATAATTCCATACCTAGAAAAGAACTGAAAATTCAACACAACTTAAATCATGCCACTCTGGCTTCATTATTTAGTCCATATCAAGTGCAACTGAAAGACTGAAACCATAAATCATGCCACTCTGGCTTACTATATACACTATATACAACAACACTGCACCCTATTTACATATTACAGCAAGAAAGACTAGGCAATCTTACTCCTCCTTATGCTTGCAAACCGTTCCTTATTTTTAGGTCATCTAACTAAGTGGAAAGAGAAAGAAAAGCTCACCAAAGAGAAGGTTTGGCCAAGTCATGGAGGCTTGATGCTCCGCCAAAGCAGACACCACTCCCCCCGACTCAACCTTCCCTCCTCAAGACCCCGAATTTTCCCAACCTCACCAATAATGCCATGCACCACCACCTGGACAGGGAGGACTTTCTGATGGATCGCAATTTGACACCGTGCATTCCAAGTTTAATACCGAATCACTAAACTGACTAAAAATAAAGTGTCCAAATTAAATGACCCTCGGTTATTGAATGCTCCATAAGTCCACTCCGCGTAACTAAGCCGCTCAAGGAAAGGAATACCTAAAGCCCTACCCACCTGTTTGTGTACTTCTTTCTTAAAGGAACAGTCCACCAGGAAATGGTCCATGGTCTCCTCCACACCACCACACTCCTCATGAGGACAGCCACGATCCCTATCCCCAATGAACTTCAAATTTCCTCTAACAAAGAGTCTGCCATGAAAGGAAAGCCAAGCCAAGTCCCTGAATTTGTTAGGAATCCTAGGAGAACATAGCAAGCGCAAACCCTCCTCCATAATTGGGCTTGGGCAATCTTTCAGGGCCAATGGGTCCTGAAAAACAGTTTCAATCACTCTCTCCTCTAGGGCTTTCCTAGGGATTGAGATAATCTCCTCCTTAGTCAGTTCCCATTGCCTCATCACTTTCAGACAAGGTGCAACATAGGCCGGGAGATAATCAGGACCAGCTCTCAGTCTTTTCACCAAACCACCACTTTCCCATTGCCTGAGAAAAGGTTTAAACCAGGACTGGAAGATACCCATCCATCCAGGCAGTTCCTCCGCATACATTTTACCAAGATTGTGCTTAATAAATAACAGAGAAAAGAAAACCACTGGGTTGACCATCCCTAAGACACCCTTCTGCCTTGATCGATAGATGACATTCCTCTTAACGTGGTTCATCTTATTTCCCCAGAGCATCTGAAAAAACAAGCTGTAGATCCTTGTGTGAAGAGACACTGGCAAAATACAGACAAAACTGACATACAACATAATTGGAATCAGATAGGTTTTGATTATGTCAATCCTTTCTCTGAAAGTCAATCGCCAACCTTTCCAGCGGACCACCTTAGCCTCAGCACACTTTAGTCTGCTTTCCCAATTTTGGTGACCATAATCACCCGGGCCAAATTCTATACCGAGTACTTTGATCTTTTCCTTTGGTGCTGGAAAAGAGACCGGAAGCAAGAAGCTCTCATTTTCCTTACCCATCCAGAAAATCTCACATTTGTCCTGATTGATCTTGGAACCTGATGCCAACGAGTAACGGGCAATCTCTGCACAAGCGCCTTCTGCCTCCTCTTGCCCAGAGACCACCACAGTCACATCATCAGCATAGGCCACAACCTTGAGAGGAGGCACACCAGCAATGCCCGACGGCACCCCACACAAGGCTCCACCCTCAATCCTTCTTATGAAAGGATCAATGGCAAAAGCATATAGCAGGGGACTCAGAGGACACCCCTGGCGCACCCCAGATCTAACCTCAAAGGTCTGTCCAACCCAACCATTGACAAGCGGGAAACTTTCAGCACCTTTGTACAAAACTTTAAGCCAATTGATAAACCTCCCCGGCAGACCATACTTACTAAGGAGCATCCACAGATACTCATGATTGACACGATCAAATGCCTTTGCCTGATCCAACGCCAGTAAGTACTTTCCCCAACCAGCAGCCCTGCATCTCTCCAGAATCTCCCGAACCGTTAATACGGCTGAAAAAGTGCTTCTCCCCTGGACAGAACAATGCTGCTGGCGAGAAAGCACCTCATTTGCCACCTGACTCAGACGCCAGAAAATTATTTTGGCCGGAATCTTTCGGTCAACATTGAGAAGGCTGATAGGACGCCAATTCTCAATCCTTGAAGAATCTTTACCCTTTGACAAAAGAATAACTGCTGATTCTCTCATAGAGGGAGGAAGCTCATCCTCTGCAAGACTGCGATTGTAAACTTCTGCTAATTCAGGTGCCAGAATGTCCTTGAAAACCTTATAGAATTCAGCCGTCAAGCCATCAGGCCCTGGAGTCTTTTTAATAGCAAGCTGCTCTATGGCTTTCGCCACTTCCTCAGCAAAAATTCTTTCTGTCAAAAACGCAAGAGGAACATCTAAATTCACCAGTCCTGGAATATCACACAAGAAAGATTCCATCTCTGTCTCATCAAGAGGTCTGCTACCCAACAGTTCAGCATAAAAGGATCTCACGATTTCCAGAATCCCTGCTCTGGACTGCACCAGAGATCCTGTACTATCCTTGAGACCTTAACTGCTACACTTTGTTTGCAATTCTGATAAGGGTCCGGCGAGTGACTTTTACCGTAATCCCTTTCCAGAAGCAAAGAAGCATGCCGGTCATACTGACTCTTGCGCAACAAATCCTTGATCCTTTTAATCTCACCGGGATCACCATCCCCCGAGACAGCGATTTCAAGTTTCCGCCTCAGACGCTGGTAGGTAACATATTTACCAAAAGCTCTCTTTTTTGCTATGTTCTTGAAAAGGCCTACTGCTCGCCTTTTAACCATCTCCCACCACTCAGACCTACTGCTGCAGCAGTCCAGCAAAGTGACCTGTGCCTGAAAAAAATCCCTGAAAGATTGTCTTACACTTTCCTCTTACAACAGCAACGAATTTAATCTCCAGATACCCTTTCCTTTTGGAGGGACATCTGCAACATTCAACACCACAGACAGAATATAGTGATCAGAGAACTCCACCACCTGCACCCTTGGGTAGCAGAGCTCTCCTTAACAAAAAACCTATCTATCCTACTCCTACGCTCTCCACAGAAAAAAGTGAACCCTGTGTCATCTGGAGTGTGCTTTATATGCACATCTACCAGACCAGCATCCCTAACCATATTATTCAAAAAATTGCTATCATAGCCCAGGCGGGTCTTGGTACCTCTCCTATCCCTTAACCTGACTACGGTATTGAAATCACCACCAAAGACCACCTCCTGGGCTGTAAACAAGAACATTTTCTCCATCTCCTTAACAACTTCTTCATCCACATTAGCCCATGCTTCAGGGCACTGCAAATACGGATGACCCAATTTAAGACAAATACTGCAACGGATGTCCTTGCAGTCCTTTGCTAAGTGCCCCAAAGCATGGCAACGTGAACATTTCACCTCCTTACAAGAAATGCTATAGTGGCTGCGAGAACCACACTTATAGCATACACGAGGCTGCCCCTGGTAGTAGACCGCCACCCTGTCTTTTCCGATAAAGACAGAAGTAGGGATATGTTTGACCACATTCCCCACTCTGTCCAACCTCACCATCATTTCCCATCCTCCCCCCCAGATCCCGAACTCGTCCATTACCTTCTTTGGCTCATTCAACGGTTTTCCATAATTCCTCAGCCAAACCATGAGGTCATGTACAGGAATGGACTCGTTCGGGACCACGATCGTCACCTTTTTGTCCAGCGAGCGACCAGACACAGACTGGGGAACTAACCCAGACCACTCCTCACTTGCCTTCCGGGTTTTTTCATACTTCTCCCAGAATGTGTCTAAGCCAGTCGGGGACAAAAAGCTGACATCGAAAAAAGAGGGGGGGCTCTCAGGGGCCAAAATGGCATAAAAGTCCACCGCCTTGAAGCCCATTTTCAGCAGCAGCTGAATAAAAGTCTTCCGTGTGTAAGTCACACTATCACCCTTTCTGTAACTCACCCTCACCACATTTCTTCTGTTACTAGCTGATTGACCAGCCACATCATGCACAGACTGTTTTACACTTTCATTGCTCACTGCTTTCTTTAACACATTAGCATATGGCACATTTTTCACACCAACAGCAGGCATTGCAATTTGTTTGTTGACAGGCTTTTTCCCAGAGACATTTAGTACCCTCCCATCCCCCTGCACACTTTCTTCACTCACCATACTCACTCTCTCCAAACCATCCTCTCTTCTCCTTTTTGCAGCAGTGCCTGTTACCTTATCCTCCCTGTGTGTCTGTAGAGCAGTGCTAGATGACGCTGCCCTATCAATACCTCCATCTTCTCCCTTCTGGTCAATCCTGCCAGCATGACCTTCTGGGGCAGCATCAGATAATGTCGCTCCACCAGAAGCACTTCCTGAAACATCAGCCATGCTCTGTGGCTGGCCAGCTGACCCGGAAGTGACCTGTGGGGTCACGCTGACATCACTTCCAGTTTCAGAGCACCCATCCGCCGCCTGTTTCGCCGCTGCTGGGGGTTTGGGGGAGCTCTGCCCACCTGCAGGCACCTCTGCAGAGGCTCCCCCAGCCCCAGGAATGCCTAAAAATTGTTTTTTTCCACCTTCTCCGTCGCACCCGTTAGGCCACGCCCCTCGCCGTTAGGTCACGCCCCACGCCGTTAGGCCACGCCCCCACGCCGACTCCAGGCCCCAGCGCCATCTTGGGTGAGGGCAAAGCTTGCCCATAGACATTACTTGACAAACTTGGAGTATTACAGACAAGGGAAGGACTGACAAGGTAGGGATTTGAAACATTTGGGAAATTTACACTGGGAAAAAGGTTTGGGGATACATTAGGAAAGGAGGAAGGGGGTTGGGATAAAGACAAACTCTGCTGCTGAAAAAACGGGTTATTCATACTGTTTGCAAAGCTTTGATAATGCATATTGGGATACAATCCATATTGCTGTAACTGTCCAGGGAAATGTTGCACATTTTGTCCATACTGTGGAGGGAAAACATTGTTAAAGCCCTGTTGCATAAAATTTGAATTATCAGTCTCCTGCACAACCTGCGACTGCATACTGCTGCTTCCAGCCATCACAGGTAATCCAGTTTCCTCCAAAACACCTGCATTCTGCACAGCATTTGTCTTCTCTACTCCACTTGTGCCCTGCACACTTTCATCCACTTTCCCAGTATCTATTGCCGCAAACCGCCTTTGGTTTTTCAAACCTTCAGCAAACACACCACCACTTGCAATTAACTCCTCCAGTTGTTGCTTCTTCAGCTGTATCTGCTCTTGCAGCTTCAGTAGCTGCGGATTTGATTTTAAAAAAGCCGGTTTCCACGATTGACCGTACTTATTAATACGCTTTTTCAAGTCATATTGCAGGGAGTCCAAAGTCTCCTGTACAGATTTGACACTCCTGTGCCACTCTACAACCGTACTCACAGTTCCACCTGCCATTGGAGCACTGTCCTTAGCTTCATGAGCCTCCATCCTGGAGGACAGGGATGCCTTCTCAGGGCCCAGGCCCCCCAGAGCCGTCCAGCCCAGGGGAGCCTAAACCTCCACACGAAGTCCTACTTCCCTCCTCCTTCGCTCAGCCTTGACAGGGTCCTGGGTCTTAGACAGGAATCACTGGAATCCACACCAGCAGTCGGATCTGCTGGAGCTCAGCAGGAGAGGTCCTCTCTCCTCAGCAGCCACACACACACTGACCTCCAAAGGGGCGGGGCCAATGCATAGTGTGGACCCTGGCGGTAGGAACAGTGACAGCAGGAGGATAAATACAACAGCAGGATGATAAATACAGCAGCAGCAGGAGGAGGAGTGACGTGTGGCACTGGCAGCAGGCAATGTATTGTGTTGACCCTGGCGGTGGAACCACTGACAGCAGGAGGATAAATACAGCAGCAGGAGGAGGAGTGACATATGGCACTGGCAGCAGGCAATGTACTGTGTGGACCCTGGCGGTGGGACCACTGACAGCAGGAGGATAAATACAACAGCAGCAGCAGGAGGAGAAGTGAGTGACGTGTGGCACTGGCAGCAGGCAGTGTATTGTGTGGACCCTGGCGGTGGAACCACTGACAGGAGGATAAATACAGCAGCAGCAGCAGGAGGAGGAGTGACGTGTGGCACTGGCAGCAGGCAATGCATAGTGTGGACCCTGGTGGTGGGACCACTGACAGCAGCAGGATAAATACAACAGCAGCATCAGGAGGAGGAGTGAGTGACGTGTGGCACTGGCAGCAGGCAGTGTATTGTGTGGACCCTGGCGGCGGGTCCACTGACAGCAGGAGGATAAATACAACAGCAGCAACAGGAGGAGGAGTGACGTGTGGCACTGGCAGCAGGCAATGTATTGTGTGGACCCTGGCATTGGGACCACTGACCGCAGCAGGATAAATACAACAGCAGCAGCAGGAGGAGGAGGAGGAGTGACGTGTGGCACTGGCAGCAGGCAATGCATAGTGTGGACCCTGGCGGTGGGACCACTGACAGCAGCAGGATGAAAATGAGCGCGGTGTAATATGTTGCCGCTTTATAAATACAATAAATACATACATCAATTCATAAATTCATAAATAAATCAATGCAGCAGGCCAGCAGCAGCAGGAGTCAGGTAGAAATACAATAAATACATAAATAAATGTATAGGTAAATCAATGCAGCAGGCCAGCAGCAGCAGGAGAAGTCAGGTAGAAATACATTAAATACATAAATAAATTCATAGGTAAATCAATGCAGCAGGCCAGCAGCAGCAGGAGTCAGGTAGAAATACAATAAATACATAAATAAATTCATAGATAAATCAATGCAGCAGGCCAGCAGCAGCAGGAGTCAGGTAGAAATACAATAAATAAATTCATAGGTAAATCAATGCAGCAGGCCAGAGCAGCAGAAGTCAGGTAGAAATACAATAAATACATAAATAAATGCATAGGTAAATCAATGCAGCAGGCCAGCAGCAGCAGGAGTCAGGTAGAAATACAATAAACACATAAATAAATTCATAGGTAAATCAATGCAGCAGGCCAGCAGGAGGAGGAGTCATCATGTATGGCAGGCAGCAGGCAATGTATTGTAATTCCCAGGCAGGCACCTCATGTCCACCTTTCGCCGACAACAGGTGCCAGGAACGTGCCTTCTATCCAGGCCTGGTTAATCTTCAAAAATGTCAGTCTGTCCATGCCCTCTGTGGACAGACGAGAGCACTTCTCGGTGACCACGCCATCGGCCGCAATGAAGCACCTCTCAGACAGCACACTTGAAGGGGGGCAAGACAATACCTCCAGGGCGTACTGCGCAAGCTCCCTCCAGATGTGCAAGTGCTCCACCCAGTACTCCATGGGGACCACAGGCTCCTCGCTGCCGGTGTCAAGCCCACTGAAGGTCCCCATGTAGTCGACCACCATCCGGATCATGCGCTGGCTGTGACTCTCACCGAAGGTGGCTGCTGCCCGCACCTCCTCTCTCGGCTGCTGTACCTTCATGTAGAATGCCTGCGTCAATGACAGCAGGTCTCCTGGGCGCCTGACGTTGCTGCTGCCCGCAGGCACCTGCTGCTGTGCTGCTGGCTGCTGGACAGGGACAGAGGGAGTGGAAGGCGGGGGGAAGGCTTCCTCCAGTCGCCGAACAAGGATCTCCTGCAACTGCCTTGCTCGCTGCTCACGGTCTCTGGCAGGCAGAAACTGATCCCACCTCCCCCTCAGCTGTGGGTCCAGGATCATGCTGATGCAGGCGTCCTCCCTCGCTTGCATCCGCTTGACCCTGGGGTCTGTGCGCAGGCAGCGCAGCATGCGCGCTGCCATGGGGAACAGGGTGGACCGTCTCACAGAGACATCAGGGTCAGCATCCTCCTCCTCCTCCTCCTCTTGCCCCTGAGACTCTTCTTCATCTCTCCACCCTCGCACCACTGCTGCTGCGCTCCGATGTCCCCCCCCCCCAGCAGCAACGTCTAGCACCTCCAACTCCTCCTCCTCCAGGGACTCAAATACCTGCGGAGCAGTGGACTGCGCAGGTGGCTGCTGTTCCAGCTGCTTCAGGGCCTCCTCTCCCAAATCCACCAAATCGCCAAGTGCCCTGTCCAGCAGACAAACAAAGGGCACCCACTGGCAGAGGGATGCCCGTTGTTCACTCACCAGGTTGATTCCCTGCAGGAAGGGAGCCAACACCAAGCAGACCTGCTGCATCTGCCCCCATTGCGAGTTGGTGAGGAACTGGAGTGTGGTGCTGCTTCTGCTGCCGGTGCCGGTGACAGTGGCATCATAGATGTACCGGTTGACAGCCCTCCTCTGCTCAACCAGCCGCTCCAACATCGCCAGGGTGGAGTTCCAGCGAGTTGGCACATCTATGATGAGGCGGTGTCGTGGCAGGCCCTCCTGCTGCTGGATGTCTGCCAGTTTTGCTGCGGCAGCTGCTGAGCGGCGGAAAGTGCGCACAATTTTCCGCGCCGCTTCTAACAGCTCCTCCATCCCCAGGTAGGTGCGCATTAACTTTTGCACCACCAGGTTCAGGACGTGGGCCAAGCAAGGGACGTGGAGCAAGTCTCCACTGCTGATGGCAGACAGCAGGTTGGCAGCATTGTCTGACACCACCAATCCCACAGTGAGGCCTCTGGGGGTCAGCCACGTCCTCTCCTGCTCCCTGAGGTACCGGAGCACGTTTGATGCTGTCAAGGAGTTTTTCCCCAGGCTTTTCATCTCCAGCAGCGATTGGCAGTGGCGGGCCTTCACGCTGCTGGAGAGACGGGATCGCTTGGCGGCGGGAGCTGCTGCTTCTCCCCTGACCCCGCGCAGTGGCTCCACGTAGTGGGCGACTGGTGCTGCTGCGCCCGAGGGTTGACCTGCTGCTTCCTCGCTCGTGCTTTCCACCAGGCTGACCCTGTGGGCCGTAAAGGACAGATAGCGCTCTGTCCCAAACCGGCTGCTCCACGAATCCATGGTTATGTGGATCCGCGCACTCACTCGTGGGCCGCACTTATGTGATCCAGCGTGCGGCCCACGTTCGCCATGGCAGAGCGGTGCAGTGCTGGGATAGCCCTGCGGGAGAAATAGTGGCGGCTGGGGACTTACCACTCTGGGATCCCAACCTGCAGCAGCGCTCTGATGTCACTCCCCTCCTGCACAAAGGAATATGGTAGGAGCTGGTGGGAGCACATGGCCCGGGCAAGCAACCCGTTCAGCAACCGGATGCGCCTGTGGGCGGGAGGCAGCACCTTGGTCACACCAGGAAATGCTTCGCTGAGCAGGGTCTGGCGGTGTTTGCCTGCACGGGAGGATGAGGAGGCCACTGTGGAGGGAGCTGATGAGGCCACTGTGGAGGGAGCTGATGAGGCAACTGAGGACTGTCTGCCCAAGGGGGAGGGTTGGAGGGAGTTGCTGCTGTGCTCCTGCTGCTGCTGCTGGATGGGCAGGAGGGTCGGCTGCTGCTGCTGCTGCTGAAATCTGTGCAGTGGCTGTCTGGCTCTGACCACTGCCTGCACCACTTTGCATAAGCTTCTCCAACTCATTAAAGTCCTCAAAATGTCTGCTCTGTAAGTGGGTCTGCAGGCACGAGGTACTCAATGTGTGGATATCGTGACCTCTGCTGAGACTGAGATTGCAACTGTTGCAAATTGCACGGGTCGGGTCCACTGGGCACTTGGTGAAGTACCACCAGACTGGGGACTTCAACCTGCTCTTTGAGCTTGAGGGCTGGGGTTTTTGGGTGCCCTTGGAGGATTGTGCCTTTTTGGTTTTAGTTAGAGGTTTGCTGCGGGTGGTTGTAGCGACTGAAGCAGCAGGCTGTGGCTCCTGCCTTCCACGCCCTGTTCTGGCCACCTTGCTGCTGCCGCGCCTCTCCGCCAGAGACGCCTCCTCCTCCGGTGACGAGCTGCCTTCAACCAACTGTGCTGGTGGTATTGGTCGCACATAGGATCTATCAAGTCATCATCATCAACCCCAAACATATCCTGTGAGCCCGCCTCAACCAACTCCTCTACCCCAACATCCCCTGCATCACGCCCCTCCTCCTCAGTGCCAACAACAAACTTCTGCACCTCAAACTCCTCCTCCTCCTCTTTGGATGGCCCCATCATCTCCAACTCATACTTCTCCAAAACATCCCTGTACATGGTCACAGTCTCAGGGGAGAAGAGCGTGCTAATTGAGGGCAGGCTGGTCGATGGGGTCACCGTGACCATGGCCTCAAGCACTGGTGGAGGGTTGCTGTGGACAGGAGTGCTGGTGCTGGTGGCACTGGTCTCGCTGGTGCTGGAGGCCTGGCTGGAAAAGGTGGCTTCCTGCCCCTCCATCATTTCCACCACAGCCTGCACCTGACTCTCCCCAATGGGCCGTGGGCGACGACCCGTCTCAAAGATGGGCACAACACGCTGCTGTTGCGCCTCTGCTCCCTCCTCCCTGCGGTCAGTGGCTGGCGGCGGACCAGTCCCAGACCTGCTGCTGCTGGCAGTGGCTCCTGCAATGGCGCTGCCTCTACTGGTGGTGCCTCGCCCTCTACCTCTGCCATTCATTGTGCACTATACAAATACAGTAAAAAAAATAAGTAGAAGAGGGCGGGAAAGGGTGTAAACTTTAATAAAGTCTGTGTTGGTGGTGACTTGGTGGTGACTAGTAGTAGTAGTAGTAGGCAGTAGTAGTAGTAGTAGTAGTACACACGCAGGTAACTAAGAAACACCTAGCGTACTACGCTATAAGTAAGTCATGCGGCAGACAGTCGGTGACAATTACAATCGCTCACACACGGTCAGACGCAATCAATCGATCAATAGGCTCCGGCAGGTGACAGACAGTCACAAGTCACTCAGAACGGATGCTGATGGTGGCCTGTCACAGTCAGTAACTAACACAGTACTGAAACTAATAAAGTAACAGCAGTAATAATTAACTAAACTAGTACTACTAAGTACACAACTAACTAGAATCCCTAACCTACCTAAGCTAGTAGTAGGCTAAGGCTACCTAGGCTAGCAGGCCTAGCCTGCACACAGACTAACACTAGCCTAGCACAGTATACACTATACACTAGCTGACTAAAAACAATCAAAATACTAGCTAACTATATAAGACAACAATAAATGTGTTTAGGAGGTGTTTAGGAAGCAAAACGCTAGGTTTAGCAGTGAAAAGCACTTGCTCAGACACAACACAGCACTGGAGAATCTCTCAGTACTAGCAGCAGTCACACAAGTGCGTGGCTCAGTAAGATGGCCGCCGCCTTATATGGAGGAGGGGAGGGCCAGGCTCCCCTCCTCTGATTGGTTGCTAGGGTTGCCAGGTCCTCGGCAGGAGGACGTCTGATTGGCCCAATGACGTCATCACCGGATCCCGAAGCCGAAACTGAACCCACAGCTCCATCCCGCCGAATTCGAGTGCGCACATTCAGCAGGCTTCGTATTCGGGTTCGGCTCAGATTGCAGCATTCGGGTTCGGGTTCGCATTTGGCAAAGCCAAAATGACACCCGAATTTTCGGGGAAACTTTGCATTCGGGGTCCTGCTGAGCACCCCTGCCAATAATACTAGTATAGCTAGACACCGGACACCCAATGTGATAAAGTGTTTGGTGGAACAGTAATCGGAGAGGTTATCTCCCGAGGAGCTGGAGATACAGACACTACTGCAGCCAAGGATTCCCTGGAGAGCAGGGAATCAGACTGCACTGCAGCCAGTGGACCCCTGAAGGGCAGGTTGCCACTGACTGTGCTGAAGATGATCTCCTTATGTGGAGGAATACAGACTGTACTGCAGCCAAGAATTCCCTGAGGAGCAGGAAACCTTTGATAGTACTGCAGCCAGTGGACACCTGAGGAGCAGGGACCACTGGCTGGGCTGCAGGAGGTAGAACTGAGTGAAAGGGAGGTATAATAGAACTGCAGCCGAGGATTCCCTGATGAGCAGGGAATCAGATGGTACTGCAGCCAGTGGACACCTGAGGGGCAGGGACCACTGACTGGGCTGCAAGAGAGGTAACTGGTGAAGTGAGAGATGTGATTGGGCTGCAGCCAAGGATCCCCTGATGGACTGGGAATCAGACTGTACTGCAGCCAGTGGACTGCTGAGGGGTAGAGACCACTGACTGAACTGCAAAATGGTCTTTCTGAGGAGCAGGCGACTCTTGCAGCTAATGAACACCTGGCAACACCGAGCAAGTGTCACGGATAGTACAGTAAGGCTGATCACCCAAGGAATGAGTGACAGCCAGAAAGGTCAGACAAGCCAGGTCAGCAACACACGGACAGATAAAGTACAGAGACGGAAGACTGATTCGGTATCTGGGTTCAGGCAAGGTTGGCAACAGGTTATCAGATAGGCAAAGGTACCGAATCAGTAAGCAGG